>NC_084973.1:27585993-27885993 GCF_963691925.1 Scomber scombrus
CCTTCCTCAGGCATTTCATGAGGAGACAAAGAAATGACTTGCTGTGATGGAGATTTTTGTGCTGCATTTAACTGAAGTGGTTACAAAAGATGAGTTGGTGAAGAGCTATGTGAAGGGTATGACTCTGATCTTTGAATGAAAATAACAAATAAAAGAAGTATTTCATTCCTACAGTTCAGGCCATGTTTCTGCATCATGAACAATGACACTCAGCGAGAGATTTACCAAAAACTTTAGCCAAGTGCTGTTAAGTGACATTCAGCACCCATTAGTAAGCAGTTTGTCCCTGACTTGATTTGAAAAGTGGAAAGTTTTCTTTTGCTCTCCACCTACAGTCTTGTTGTTCAATTAAATATCTGTGTAGATTCAAAGACAGGAAAACCATGGAGAGTGCCAAAGGATTACTTTGTTTTATATATATATAGATAGGAAGTCAAACACAAAGAAATGGCTTGGAGAGAAGCCCGTCAGAAGGTTTTTTGGTTGTGTTTTTTTTTGTGCCAGTTCTCTGTAACTTATTTATGATTCAGGGGACTCACAAGAGCACACTGAAGGGGGGCATTTGAGGAAGAAAAGACAACAAAAGAGAGGTTAGAAACCAGGAATCAAGTAGGAGGATCAACTGGAGTCGAATGAAAGCAGAGTGGGAGGAGGAGTGGAAATGTTTTTGCTCTGTAAGTCCTTCAAGGTGATCAGATGAAAGAAGAAAAAAGACCTGATAGTGATGTGAGAGAGATAATAAAAAGACGAAGGAAAAAAGGGAGGAAGGAGAAGAGAGAGACAGAGAGAGAGAGAGAGAGAGAGAGAGAGAGAGAGAGAGAGAGAGAGAGAGAGAGAGAGAGAGAGAGAGAGAGAGAGAGAGAGAGAGAGAGAGGGGTGTTTCCCTGAGGCGTGGATGTGTTTGTGTGTGAATTAATCTCTCTCTCTCTCTCTCTCTCTCTCTCTCTCTCTCTCTCTCTCTCTCTCTCTCTCTCTCTCTGTCTCTCTCTCTCTCTCTCTCTCACACACACACACACACACACACACACACACACACACCCTCCCTCTCTCAGTCACTCAGTCAGTTGCAACAACACGCTCACCGAGGTCGACTCGGCAGCACAAAGCAGAGTTGCTGCTCTCTTAGCGCACACACATACACACACCCTCTCTCTCTCACACACACATACATAAACACACCCTCTCTCACACACACACATACCCCCCACACACACTCAGACGTTCAGACACTCGACACACACCTCCTCAGTGACGCCCGCGGAGCTGAAGCAAAACTGACGGGAGGAAGGAAGGAAGGAAGGAAGAAAGAAAGGGGAGGCAGGAAAGTGAGACAGAGATAGGGAGAAGAAGAAGAAGAAGAAGAAGAAGAAGAAGAAGAAGAAGAAGAAGAAGAAGAAGAAGAAGAAGAAGAAGAAGAAGAAGAAGAAGAAGAAGAAGAAGAAGAAGAAGAAGAAGAGAAGGAGAAGACAAGAGAAGTGAATTGAAGAAGAAGAAGAAGAAGAAGAAGAAGAAGAAGAAATAAAAGAAGAGGAAGAAAACTGGTGGAAATAAAGGCAAATTTGGGAAAACCTCACTCAGGTAAGACCTTTTTTTCTCTCCATCTTTTCCATTCACTCTCTGCTTACCATCTTCATCATAAAAGGACACACAGCACATCACACTGTACACTGACTGTACATTTACTTTAGAGTTAACCTCATCTACCCTCACTCTCCAGAAGCATCTGATCTCCTCTTGCCTCATATAAGTTCATAAATGTACACTTTTTTTTGGAAACTTGTACTTTTGAGGGCACTGTGAAGTCATGAAGTCACAAATGCTGTTGGTTTGTGCAACACAGAAAGAGAAAGATGTGTGTGTTCAACGTAAGGTGCATTCATCTGTGTGAGAGAAAACGAGGAGGTCTTTGTACACGTGTTTGTGCGTTCATTCAAGCATTACCTACAGGAAATCAGTCATAAAGTGTGTGACAAAGAAAGTGAAAGTGGCAGGGGGGAAAAAAATCTCTTTTGGAGAAGGTTTTGACATCTAACAACAGATCCAGAGTATATTGAGCACAAGCTGTATTTGCTTTGGCTTTTAACAGCAACACTTGTTAGTTTTGGTCCGCTGCCATGAATCAGGTGAGGAAGTTACCTTTAGACTTTAAGTAAACACAACAAAACTGCGTCATGTCATTTTTCTCTTCCACAAGTCTGTGACAAAGGAAAGGAAAAGGACAGCTACTCTTGTCCTTCAGCAAATATGTACTACTCAAGGAAAAAGTAGACTATGACATTGTCAGACAGCATGGTTGAGTTTCCAATACAGAGCCCAGCTTGAAACTGTCACATAAAACATTATTACTAGAGCTATCCATTGTTAAAACAAGAGTCAACAGACGCGCTAGCCGCTCTGTGCGGAAGTAATCCCCATCATAAAAAAGACCAAACTGAGATACAACGTTAATTCGTGGCAGATGATCAAACATTTCAACCTGGACTGAAGTGGTAACCATTAAAAACAAGGGTCAAATTTTGTCTTGTGAGATTCAGAGCTTAAAAATGCATTATTCTTACATTTGTCTTATAGTTTATTGGCAGTATTATATCACCTTTACTGTTTTATCTTAGGTAGACATTTGACATTTAATGCCCCGACCCCCAAGCCAACTTTCTAAACTAAACAAACAAAACAAAAACTACCTATCTACGTATCTACAGCATGGTTAAGCCGAACTGCAACCACACGATAGCCGAAACAAGGTAATAATTCACTGTCAGCTCCACTAATCATGACACTCCCACATGACTAATTGGTTAAGTGAGCCTATTCCATGGCAAACAATGACTACTCTGGAGCTTCACAGGAATTTAATCAGGCTGTTTAAAAAAAAAAAAAAAAAAAAAGACGAAACAACTGGAGCTCATCCAGGTCAGAGAGGCTGCGAGGAGACAGCTGGGTGCGTGTTTAGTGTTTTGACCTTCAGCGTGTTCATAAAGACCTGATGTGAGCAGAAGAGGAGAAAGAAGACGAAAAGAGACGGAGAGAGCGAAAAGGATGAATGGAGACATTGTCTAGTCTGTGTGTGTATGTGTGTGTGTGTGTATTTGTGTGTGTGTGCGCGCTGAGTGGGGAGGTGGGGGGGGGGGGGGGGGGGCGTGTTTTGTCTCTCAAAACAAACTGTGAGCAATCTGTGTCATGTGAGAGGTTAATGTTACACCAAGATTTGGCGTGTCTTGTAAACAAAGAGATAACATAAAATAAACTGTGTAACCCACCCAGTCATCATCATCATCATCATCTTCCTCGGGCCATTCATTTTTTTTTGCAGCATCACATCTTTTTATCCTTATACTATAACAAATAAAGAGAAAGCATCTGTTACAGACAGTCGGATGAGCTTCTTCAAAGGGGATGTATCTTTTTTTATATTTTAATAATGTTAAAAATGCTCCCTGTGAGTCAAAACCCTTCAGTCTGGTCTGAGCACTCTGTTGGCAGAGTATTACCTCTATTTCCTCTCATGATGAACATATCTACTCTTTCGTAAAGAGCAGTAATTATTGACAGAAAGTGTCATATGTTTTGTTCTAATCTTGTGTTATTAGAGCCCTTGTAAAATAATTTATGGCTCCTTCTGTTTTTTTGTCTCATTATTTTGTGGGTAGTAACATCTTTATTTGTACCTGTACAGCTCTGAATGACCGCAAACAGTAGCAGATGGTCACTTGAGTCATTTATGATTAGTCTACTTATTATTTTCCTATCAATTAGTAAATGTTGCATCGCCATGTTTCTACAGAAGCTCAGAGCGGACAAACCAAACGCTCGTTCTAGAGGCCCTTTTTGCATTTTTTGTTTTGCTGACAACAGCTTGTCCTGTATACGTGAAAAGGGGGAGGTGTCCATTTGGCTGCGATCTGCAACCTCACCACTAGATGCCACTAAATTCTACACACTGGTCCTTTAAAAAAGAAACTTCCACTTCTTCTACACTGACATAAAGAAACAAATACAAATAATTTCAGCTCAAAATGATCATACACAAAATATACATCTTGCGGTTTAAGGAGAAGACAAATCAAAAGCTCATAGCTCGCTGCAGAAAATCCAAAGAAATATGACATCTCAGGTCTGAAACAAGAAACAAGCAACAAAAATGTCAGCATAAATAATGCGAGATAAACCTCGGTCATCGTGGTTTATTTACAGTCTGTTGGATTAGGTTATTTCATTGGATTTCTTAGTTTTATTGAATGAGTTAATAATGTACAACTGTTGTTGCCAAAACCAGAAAGTCCTCCAAATGAATCAGCAAAAAATGTCATTAGTCAATGCCCTCCAACATGACACATAATAGTTTACCCATCTGTGAAAACACTGTGGTTAAGGTCTGGTTAAACAAAACCCCCTACATTTAGGAAAGTGTGGTGTGACATCATTGTTAGCTGCAGGAACAAACTTGAAACAATCCAATTTGAGATTGTTGTAACAACAAAGGATCCATTTAACTGTCTCCTGAGAGAGAGCATGTAACAATGACTCATACATGCATTATTTCTGAGAACAAATAAAAATGTAAAATCTGAGTTACATAACACTTCAGAAAAGTTAAAGTGCTCCACAAATACCAAAGCGGAACGGGAGCACAACCCACAAAAGCAATTAAAACCACAGACGGTAAACAGACAAATCAATTACAGAGTGATTAGAACATAAAACACTGTCGATAAAACGCAGACGAGCAAAACAGCAGCGATAAATATTCCACCTCAAACAGATTTTACATTTCCGCAAACTGTTTCCTGTTGACCTTTGAATGGAGTCAGTTTAATTTCCACAAAAACTGATTAAGATTATGTATTCAGGAAGCTTTGCCATCCCACAAATCCTTGTTGAGACAAATCCTAATACTGCAGAGAACCAGGCACCCTGGATCCCTGCAGAGGAAGAAGCAGTAATGTAGGTTTTTCAAAACTGCACTCAAACAAAGAGAAAGACAGAAGGAGACACTGAGTAGGAGTGGGAGATGGAGACAGTGATGGTCGAGCATTTGGGACGAATCGAGCAAAATTGGAAAGAAATATGGTGAGACAGCAAGAGCAAGAATAATTTGGATCATGGGACGATTTGAGAGCAAGATGAGAGCCTGAGAGCGACACCGACAAAGACATTGTGTCAAATCTAGTGGCGGTGGTTTGGCGTGTGTGTGTGTGAGGGGGTCTCTGCCACCTTGGTAGCAGAGTACATTATGGCTGTTTGGGCACATTAAGGGGCATTAGCTGGAGGAGCAGTCCTGAATAATGCATGTTCTTTATTTATGAGCAGAGTGCATACGTCCTGTGAAGCGCACTGAACCAGGCCATACACACAGACACACACACACACACACACACACAAACACACACACACACACACACACACACACACACACACAAGTGAACCACTTTTCATGCACTTTCTTATATGCTGCCAAACTCACATAATTTTCTAATCTGGCCATGTTTGTATGCATATGTCTGTGTGTGAAAAAGCATTAACGCATGCAAGTGTGTATAATTTGTCTGTGTTGTGTGACTAACTCAAATACAATACAATGCAAAACAAAAAAAAGATAATAAGATGGCAAAAAAAAAGGCAGCATATCAGGCTTTTTGTGATTTTGTGTTATTTCCATAATGTTATTCACTGTTAAACATGGTCAGAGTCCCAAAACTTAAGGTTAATGTATGTAAAATGCTCCCTGATATGGATTTCATTGAGAAGTTTTTATTGCTACCAGAGCTGCCAGAAGTCAGCTGAGGGTCAGTTTCCTGAAGCTAACCTATCAGAAGAGAGTGAGCTCAGCCTTGAAGAGGCTGTTCTAGAAATAGGCTGAGCTGAGCGGCTGCATAAAGAGCCAGTATAAGTTAAACAACACATTTTTTAAACTATATATATCATGCAAAGATATTCAAGTAGAGACCTGGAAATGTGCACAATATGTCCCTTTAAATCTAACATGGCAGCCAAGGAGCCCATTAACGTCTCACACACACTCACACAGAAACTCACGCAATGCACTTACAGGAGAGTCGTATTCAGACGACATCAGACAATTAAAACTTTTAAGCGTCATTTTTAAGATTTGCGTCCTCTCAGAGTTTTATCCCGGTGTGCTGAGTTTGCCCGTCTCATCCGTTACTTAACAGTTTTCTTCCAAAGTGAAACGCCATCTGACATCTACTCGAAAAGAAATTACCGCTGGCATGAAAGAGAGAGTCACATCAGTAGATCATCAGCAGGGCCCTATTTTATTTTTAACAAAGTTAAGATAATGCTCTACTTTTCCCAATAATGTGATGTAACTAATTCTCTATTTTTGTTCATCTAAATGTATGAAAATCTACTTTTTGCTTACATTTCAGAAATATCCCAGCTAGCATGTGTGGTTTTACCTCTTTTAGTTCATTTAATAGAAATATTTTATATTGTACATTACTGCTAACCACTCTTTAAGACTCATGCCCTTCTTTCAATTCACATCAATGAGATTTTTCTTAGTTCACTCAGGTGGGAAAATGCTGCATACAAGATTTGAAAAACAGCTGAAAGGGATCAAATTTACAAGCATATTGACAATTAAACCTGTGAGATAAACAAGACATGACCTTTATGAAAAGTATAATGTGAATCTGGAGTTATGAAGTTTTAGTTTTGCAGACTCTTAAGCCTTTGAATTCGTTTTCCCACAAAAACTGAAATGCACCAAATACATAGAAAGGAGAAAAGGAAGAGAAAGGAGAAAATTGGATTTAAATCAAGTTTCATATATAAACTCAACTGCAAACAAATGCTGCCTGCAAAGTTGGAAAACAGTTGTATATATTGAGATTTTAAAAAAAGTTTAAACTCCAGCATGTGCCTTTAAGGGCTTTAATGGTGGTTTTATTCAGGATGTAATGATGTCTAAAGAGCTGGAGGTGGAGTGTGGCTATGTGCTCAGGAGGTCAGTGTTAACTGTGCTTGTAAAACCTTGGGGTATAGTTCATCAGCCTGGCAGGGTGAAGGTTCACAGTGATCAAGCTTACGCACACATACGAGCATGTAGACTGTCAGGGCTGTCACAACTCAGCAGTCCCGAGTCAAGGTGACAAGAACTCCTGCTGGCAGGCAGATGGAGAGAGCCAGCAAGACACCACCTTTGTCCATACACACACACACACACACACACACACACACACACACACACTCACACACACACACAAACACACACACCCTGTAATCATACCATTGTGTTATTATAGTCCCTTCTGTTTACTGGCCAGGACCTGCTGGCGTGGACCTGCCAGTGACAGCCTTCCCAGCTGAACTGTGATTTCATTCACAGGTTAAAACTCCACTGAGAATGACAGAACTGACTTAAACTCTGCCTTAAGGATCCTTTACACTGTGTGATTTTGGGCTGACTAAAATTAAAGTTCATATTTGTGAGAGAAACATAGTAAAATGTTAGGTTGTCAATCCAGAACGATGGTCCTAGATTCACTGTGACCGATATGAAGCTTTAGCGACCAAAGATTGTGAAGAATTTAAAATCAAATTCTTCACAGTGTGACTGCTGCTATGACTCAAATCTACTAACAAAGCAATCAGAAAACGACATGAACTAACATAGAATACACTGGCCCGCCTGACATTTCATGAGTGCATGTTTTTGAATGAAGTTCAGGAGGAACGTTTTTGTTCTCACTGAAATGTTGACACGTTGATGGCACACAAAAACCAAAACGATCAAGGTGAAATGAAAAAGAAGTTTGTGTGAGTTTGCTGTATTTTCATTACATATGGAAAAAGATGCCAGCTGAGAACGTTCCTCCTCTCTCCTTTTTTACTATGCACTGTTTAGCGCTGTTATTCATCATGCATTCAGTGCATAATCTAACAACCTCAAATTGATGTCATAAAGTCTGGCATAGATTATGACTGCAATAAATGTACACGATCATCACAGTCTTAATGGGTCTTTAGAGGAATACTCTCCACTAAAATTGATCTCTTGAGTATCAAACACCGCCACTTGAAGGCTTAAACGGTGGCTCTGAAAACTTTGTAGGATGTAAAACACAGACCCAGAGTCAAAACTGTGGGTTGGATTCAGATTACTGGTTCCTGTTATCTGTCAGATACATTGCATCAACATTTGAGATCTTAAACTGCTTGTCTCATTCTCAGGCTACTGTGGTGTTACTTCAAATATCACAGCTTCCATAAACACTTCTCAAACTATATAATCTCACTGATCCATATGATCAAAAGCCAATAAATTGCTAAATATTCTCTTTATGTCGCAGCTTTAGAGCTATGAGGAGATGAAAGTGTAACAGGTATGAAATATATTGAGCTGCAATATGTTGTGGAGAAACTATGAATGACAGATCAACAACAGAGAAACAGATTGTTATGCAGCAGTGGTTTGAAGTTTTGAATCCATTGTGAATCTATGAAGCTGTCCTTCAAGAAGAAGGACGTGGCAAACTTTTCAAAACTACAAGTATTCTTAAAATCTAAACTGTGAATGCCAAAACAAACACTGTGAAGGTTGAACACTCAGAAACTAGAAAATCTTTTTGCCATATTTCAGCTATAATAATGACATGATACTGCATTTATTCCAAGAGGGAAAGCTCCTTTGGCTCGGCCTCCTGCGCATAGGGATCAGAGGTCAGTTTCTGCACAGCGAACAAGAGGCTGGCAGGGTTTCAGTGTTTAGTTAAAGGGCAAATCAGCAGTATTATATTTCGGTCAGCATACTGTACTGGACCCTAGCCAAGGTTTCAGGCTAAAGGATGATGTTCCCACTCACTATGAACATCATCTATAAAAACAAGTATTATAGTATTTTAAAAAATGTGTTCAAGACAAGAGTTAGAAAGTAGGAAAGTTTGCATAATTTATCAGATTTTTTTTTTTTCATGGACATATCAACAGTTGGATGCATGACAGATCACTGAAATATACCAACCAAATGTTGTATTATAGCACAACTGCAGAGCATCTCTCCCTCACTTTCTCAAGTATGTGTGCAAAGACACTACTACATAGATAGATCTTTATTGTCATTGCAAGTATACAATGAGACTCCAAAAGAGGTCAAAAAAAAGGGGGGGGGGGGACTGTAATAGTGTCTGCAGACCAAAAACACTCAAAAGTAAGCCTTTTCATATCTGCATGTATACCTACATATGCACACACAGTTCAAAAGCCCATATAAAACATACTGTATGTCTGCATATATAGTACAAAACTATATATCAAATATTTTCCCCAATACATTTACTCAAATAGATGTGTGTGAAGACCCTGGAAGTTGAATAACACGACTCAGAATAGTAAAGAAAAAATTTAATGAATGAATACATAAACAAAATGAGACATACAGATATTAAGAGACAGAGAGAGAAAATACAGAGCAAATAAATCTCATAATAAATCTTGTTCCACTGCATTTAAACTGCTGGTATTCAGCCAAAGCTCTCATTAGTCCAACACCACATACCACAACCTCA
The DNA here is from genome assembly GCF_963691925.1 of Scomber scombrus. Classification (NCBI taxonomy): domain Eukaryota; kingdom Metazoa; phylum Chordata; class Actinopteri; order Scombriformes; family Scombridae; genus Scomber; species Scomber scombrus. Next base: position 27,595,524 of record NC_084973.1, read on the forward strand.
CATCATCAGATATTATTAAAAACCCAATGGGTGTTGTCCATCTATGTTGCTAATTTCATTTTGTTTAATTCCACAACTGATTTGGTGGTTTTCGTTAAGTGTTTTAATGTCACCGGGGGTTTACATTATGGGTAAAACAATAAATATTTCACACTTTTGGAGATTTTTGTCATCTTGGCCACGACAGAGTTCAAATTCAAGCCACAGCTTTCAGTCGTAACCTTTGCACACGCTCATAGTCGAACCCTTGTCCCATCCTGGTGTCCTGCCAATTAAAATCAATCAACCTAATCTCCTGCATATCGACCCGCTCCGTACAGTAACAAAGTCGTTAGAGCAAAACCCTGGCCCGCTCCCAAAATTTAAGATAAGAGTATCAAAGCAAGGTCATGGAGGGTAAATCAAAAGACTCAAGGGGGAAGAGTGACGCTTTACAGATTTGCGGGGTGACCTTGATGGATTCCAGACAGTCGGAGGGAGTTCAAATCGCAAGCTGGGTGGCGATATGTGTATGTGTGTGTTTGAGGTTTGTGATGGCTCTCATTAATTTCCAGTTGCGGAGGGGGCCTGAGGATTGTGTGTGTGTGTGTGTGTGTAGTGGTGTGACAGGGAGGAGGGAGGTGGTGTGTGTGGGGGTTAAGTAGGAAGGAAATAAAGCCATTTAAGAGTCATAAAGTGCTTGGTCAATCAAAACCGCCCCCTGCTAGGGACTTCATGTCCTCCACTGTGTGTGCATGTGTGGCTAAATGTGCTGTTGTGGGTACATGTGTGTGCATATGTGTGTGTGTTTGTGTGAATGTGAGAAAAAAAGAGCGACAAAGTGCATGTAGTATGTGTTTTTTTGTGTATGTGGGAGAGTGTCTTTGTGCCTGTGCATGTGTGTGTGTGTGTGTGTGTGTGTCGACTGAGGGGGGTGAACGAGCCAGTCTGGAGAGTCAGTGGGATACTGGGCACAAAGCGAGAAAGAAAGGGAAGGAAGAAAAGAAAGGATGCACCACCAACGGAGCTCTGTGAGAACAGCAACACAGCAGATGCAGTGATTAGGTGTAATTTGTCCCGCTACATGTGTGCGTGTGTGTGTGTGTGTGTGTGTGTGTGTGTGTGTGTGTGTGTGTGTGTGTGTGTGTGTGTGTGTGTGTGTGTGTGTGTGTGTGTGTGTGTGTGTGTGTTACCTGTGCATGTGCAGGGACACTTTTAGCAGGAACACTTTTTTGAAACTGTTTAAACTGTCAAATTAAAAAATCTCAAGCGGCCTTTGAGTTAAAATGTGCAAACTGTGCATTATCATACAGTTAGGTCCAAAAGCTCACATACGTGTTAATGATCCACAGAAATCGCCTGTCTTATCCATTGACTTTCTGCCCTTTAATTGATTAATTTGCAGTTACTTATCTGTTCACCAATTATAAACATGCATAAAACAATACCTATAGAGAGAGAAAAGGAGAAAAAAAACAGCTGCTAAGCATGTAAAGTGATAATCAAAATGTAAAAAATCATTAAAGACAATACAATCAATCTGCTATAAGTAACATGTAAGCAACAGTAATCTACTTACAAACAGCAGACACAAAGACAAGTGAGCATTTACTTTCATTTTCAGTCATGTTTCTGGACATCTTGTAAATATTTGTCCAATACTCACCCTTGTTTGAGCTCTTTTTTGGTCTCCACCATCTTCTGAGCTCCTTGCTAAATGCTCGACTAGCATAGTTAGTTTGATTTATAAAGAAGAAGTCTGTGCATGTTAAGATGAAACTAGAGTACTGCTTTGGGACTGGGATCATGTGGGTACCATGGGACCCAAAGCAAATCTCACAGGAGCGGGCGGTCTTAACTTTGCTTAAGGTCGGAGCGGGCGGTTCGAAAAGTACAGTGCAGATTATGTTAATTATGGTATTTAAATATATTATTCTAAATTGGGTTTAATTTATGGGTCTAGACTTCTTTAGACCTTTTGTAAGTGTGTAAATAAATCACATATCAAAATATTGACTGATGCAGGTCCAGTGTCTACTAGTAAACTGCAAACTGTGTGTAACTAGCATGTGGAGCACTCCACAAACCAACCCAACACAAATCTGTATGCCAAAAACAAAAGCTGCAGGCAAAGATCAAAGGTTAATTTCAGCTTTCCCCGATGATTCAGCGCTCGCTTCTTCATGTTTGTATTTTAATCTTGAAATGTCAGTAGGAAAATGTGACACAAACACACTAATATCCAGCTGACTGCCAGCGGGGGGGTTGAAGCCCTCCTGCTGCTAAGTTCACCTCCACAACATAAACATCAGATTTAACGCTGAACAATGACACCATCAGTACACCATCTCTGACATGTTATTCTGGGGAGAAGTTCAGTTCACCTCCTGGGTCTGCTGAAGTTTATGTATAAAATATGTATTTGGAAAACAGCCGAGATTCAATGAGACATGAGGAACACTTGATTTAAGATGTGATTTAAACCAATAAGACGTATTTTGTAGCTCTACAGGGTTGGGAAGGTTACTTTAGAAATGTAATAAGTAATGTAACTATTTCAATAACCTAACCAAAGTAATGCAACTTATTACATTTGATTACTTTTTGATTACTTTTCTAGTTTTCTAACCAATGTTTTCAGCTGTTAGGGTAAGTGTTACCATTAAGCAGCAAAATCTAAGTTCAGGTGTTTTTCATGGATACTGACATGATTTATAAGGGAGATAATTTCTTATAAAGCAAGATTTATCTCTCATTTGAAAATGTATTAATTAGTTCATGTAGATTTTGGAGTCTGGCATATGTGCTTAATTGGTACAGTGACACTATTTAAGCCCACGTCATTATTTATTTACAAAATATAAATTAAATTGGTTTCAAAGAATTAAAAACAGCAATATATGTATTTAGTAACATGTTAAATATTTTAAAATGAGGGAAAAAACCCTCCTGAGCTAAATCTTAAAGGTCTGACTTCAGATGTAACCTCCATTGTAATCATCATTTTCATAAGTAACTGTATTAATTACAAATTGTTTTTCTCAGTAACTGTAACAGATTACTGTTACATTTATTTTGTAATTAAATTACGTAATACTGTTGTAACTAGTTACTCCCCAACACTGGTGTCTATGTTGTCTTTGTTGAACATTTCAGACAGCAATCATACTAATCGTCCATTTTGGACACCAAAGCCACCAGCAGCAGGTTTTGTTTATTACTGTCGCTGTAGGGCACTGTTTGGCTTTAACACCGCACCAACTGTGGCGTCATCTGGAACCACCACCACCCTCCTCCATCCCCTACCTCTCTCTACAGCTTCTCTCATTCTTTCCCTCTTTGTCTGTCCTTCCCGGCCTCCCCCCTGTCGATAATCCTCCGTCCCTGGGGTCTGCTGCCCAGGTGAGAGGGATCTAAACAGTTGTTGCCATGGTAAACTACCAGCAGGAGTCCAAACACACCTGATAATGCAGGTGCATCATTTCTTTCTGTCTGCCTGTCCCTCTGTCCCCTTCATCTGTCACTCACTTTCCACTCTTCCTCTTCGAACCTTGAATCCTCTTTCATTACATAAACACCATCTGCTTTTCTCTCTCCTTCACTCTGTTTTCTTTTTGATTTCGCTTTCCTTCAGCTGTCCCGTCTGTACAGTATGTAAAGCAGGAAAAATACAACTCAGGGCCCAGATAATATTTTGCTCGCTGGCCCGTGATGATATTGACCAGACACAACTTGCCCGCCCCCATCTGTCATCTCGCCCTCGTTCCAGACGCCTTTATGCACACAAGCGTGACACTCACACACGCGCTTACAACAGACGACACTGACTGAATTCCCCCGAAAAAAACAAGTCGATGGTGTCTGTTGCCCCGGAGCTGCTGACCTCGCCAGTGTGCCAAGAGGGACAAACGCAAATCCTCCTATCCCACATCCCCCCCCTTTGATACCACACACACACACACACACACACACACATACAACTGTCCGGCACCCCTCTAGTGTCCCGCTTTCACCCAGTGACAGTTGGGTTAAATCCACTCTGACGGGTCAGACTCCTCTCACTGTCGGGCCAAGCTGTCAGGGCTACTGTCACTGTGAGAGAGCCCACATATGTTTTTTCTGTGTCTGTGTGAGGGAGTGAGGGTGTTAGGGAGGGAGAGAGTGAGTGAATGAATGAGGGTGTAAACAAGCAGGATGGCAGCGGGGTGGGTAAGGGTGTGAATCAAGCACAGTGTGTGTGTGGTTTGTGATGCTGCAGTAATTAAAATGATGCATTACCCCTCACCAGAGCATTAATATTCATTGGAACTAAGGGGTTTAGCCCACAAATATGTGTACCAAATGTAGAAGATTTTGTGGGCTAAGCAGAGGAATGTGTTCTGATTGCTTCCAGAAAAGTTGGTCTCTTTTAGATTACTATATAACACTACGTGATGCTCCTGTTTAACTGGGAAATTAAGTCATTATGACTTTACCGCTATATTTCAAACATCAACAGTGGCTAAACATGTTTTGCAGCTTAAAAGTAGTGTGGGTAGTGACCAAAAGTAGGAGATTTTGGATACAAGCAGCTGGAATTAGTTTCCTCTGCAGGGTGCCTGGGATCAGAATTAGAGGCAGGGCGAGGAAATCAGACATCTGGAGGGAGCTCAGAGTGGAGCTGCTGCTCATTCAGATCGAAAGGAAGCAGCTGAGGTGGTTTGGAATTGGGCATCTGGTTCAGATACCTCCTGCTGGTGTATGTCCAACTGGTAGGAGACCCGAGGGCAGATCCAGAATGTGCTGGAGGGACTACATCTCTCTTCTGGGCTGGGAGGGTCTTGTGTCTCCCAGGAGGAGCTGGAAGGTGTTGCTAAGGTTACCGTACTCAGTTTGCTGCCTCCATGACCCACGCCCAAATAATGGAAGGATGAATCAACGGTAGAAATGTACTACTTTGCATACAATAAATTAATAGATAAATGAAAAGCATATACCAAACATCACAAAAGTGCTGCTGCAGCAGTGAGAGAGAACTAAGGGCCTGTCTGTACAGGTTGAGCTCATTAGCCAGCACAGGTGCTAATCAGGTGTGATCCTGCCAATCAAATGATCAACCTGGCACTGTGGACTGAAAACACCAAAATAAAACATGGAAGAGGTTGCAGAGAGTGATTGAGAGATTAAAGGAGAAAGAAAGTGAGAGAAAGAGAGAGAGAGAGAGAGAGAGAGAGAGAGAGAGAGAGAGAGAGAGAGAGAGAGAGAGAGAGAGAGAGAGAGAGAGAGAGAGAGAGAGAGAGAGAGAGTGTGACGGCCCCATCATGTTCGTAGCTCAGGGAATGACCAAGCATCACCATGCAGACAACCTCTCTTTCTCTTTGCCACCTCTCTAAATCCAAACGACAACTGAACTGTAAACACACAAACACACAAACACACAAACACACAAACACACAAACACACAAACACACACACACACACACACACACACACACACACACACACACACACACACACACACACACACGCAAACCCGACATGCTGACTTAAGTGTAGAGTGTATGCCAGCAGCAATACCCAGAAGCTCAGGCCAAAAGCCTTCTTAATTAGAGCAAAGTGTATGCTCGCTCTATCTATCTATCTATCTCTTTTTCTCTGTCTCGCTTACATTTCTGCAGAGACATCATCTTGCTTTTTTATGCATGTATGCATACACACAAATACACACTCGCACACACAAAAACATGCACACACAGACACAGAGAGAGATTCCTTTGATAAAGTGGATTTCCTAATCAGACTCCCCCCTGCGCACTTTCTTATACAACAACAGAAGAACCCCCACTACTTTTACACACACACACATACACACACACACACACACACACACACACACACACACGCCCAATATTTGTGCACTAAACACATAGTAGAGAGGAGAGGGAGCAGGCGCGTTTTGGTGTTTGATACGGTTGACCCAGATCTGGGAGCGTGCACGGCTGAAGATGCGAAGAGGAGGAGGTGGAGGAGGAGGATGAGGGAAGGGAGGGGTTTTAGGAGAGGGGGTGGGGGGTGGGGGTATCTGAGTATTATACATGTGTGAGTGCATAAGATGATGAGTGGGTGAAAAGGCGGTGGGTGTGGGCCGCTGTGCTGCTCAGACAGTTTTTTTTCTCCTTTTTTTCATTGAGTATTAGAAAAGCAGCGGGGGGTTGATGGGTAAAAGATGGACAGACCTCAGCAAGGGTCAGAGTGAGAGAGAGAGAGAGAGGAACAGAAGGTGTGAGAGACAGATAGACCAAAAGATAAAGAAATTACACAGTTACATAAAGTGTGGAGAGGTTTTCAGCAGGATTAGTCGCCCTTGATGTCTGTATGGAATTCAAAGGACATGCTTTTAGCTGGATACTAATTAAATCATAAACCAACTAGCTAGCTAACCATGTGTGCATTACAGTAATACCATACTATAACAAATGTACACTAATAATGTACTAAGTGCACTATTTTGGTAGCTAGTAGAGAAGAAATGAGTGCACATACAATTTTCATATGTGTCAGCATTTCACTCATGTCTGTGCCGAAAACAATTGAGTTTATGAGGTATTTAAAAAAAAATACATCTATAATTATTTAGAAAAAAATGTATTCACAGAACCTTCATACTCTGCTAAGTTAGTGTAGCAAACAGTTTAAATAGCCTAGTCCTGCATTATAAAATGATGCTGTTAAAACAACAAAAGAGCTAATGGAAAATGGCCAGGTGTCAGAGATTGAGTGTGTGTTATTTGCAGTGAGAAATTGGCTAAATTAAAGTATGAATATGAGTCGTCTGTGCACTTAGGTCACGAAATATCGTTGTGTGCTTAATGTTGTCTCATTTGGCTATTGCAAATAAAATAGTTAAAATCTGTATACAATGTACCTGCAGCATAGAACTAGGACACAGTCATAGTGTTTTGTCAATGTGCTGTTAAATTTTCAGATTGACTCATCACAGTATGTGGCCTGTTTACTGTGAGACAGTATCGACATGCACAGTACAATATTACATGCTTTTTATTTTAACTTGGAGCCTGTGTAGCTCACTTTGGGGGAAAAGCCACTTCTCATTGTCATTCATGGTGCACTACATGACTTTATTTTGGCAGTCAAATTGTGAATATTTGTCACAATTTATGAATTAAATGTTTAAAACAGACTTTGAGCAGTGAAACTGAATACTGGTGCAAAATCATTTGCTTTCATATATGACTTTACACTTGATTTTGTTGATCTTGGCTGGAGAGGAGGCATATGATGTTAAAAAATATCTCTATATGCATCTACACTAGCTATTTTGATATATAATTTGCTATTTAAAGCCAAGAGTTCTCTGATATCAAAGGCTGTCTTTTAGAGTGAGTTTCAGAGAGAAAAAAAGGCTCTTGTAGGACCTTCTTAGGCAGTTATGTTTCTCACCCTTTGTCTGCTTCTTCATCTTTCTGTCTTTTTACTTTACACTCGATCCCTCTCAGGAAAAGTTCAAATCTTTCCACTCACGCAGGCGACAGCATATCTCTCCTCAGGCTCAGTACCTGGTGCAGCAGGGAGCCTCGAACTCCTCGTGCAGAAAGACAGAGTGCCTGGAAGAGTCGAAACTCCTTGACTTCAATAGAGCAAGGAGCTCTTTTCACTCTCTTTCATCCTAGCTATGAACTTTGAAAGACCTGGCAACACACGTGATGGTTTGCTGGGCTTTAAAGGGAATTTTGTAAAGTGTTGTGATCGGAAAAGGAGAAAGATGGACTTGTAGAATGTGTTGAGTATCTTTTCTTTACCCGCACATTGTCGAATATCTCAAACCACCATCCAAATGCGCTCAACTCATTGTCCTCCATCTTTTATGTGCGATAACTGCAGGAGCACGAGGAAAAAACGCCCGCAGACGGCACGATCTGGAAGCATGACCGATTCCCGTCTATTTCAGATGGCTTCATCTATTTTGATTACAGACCCCCCTCTGAGTGTTGGCCATCTCCTCTCCAGGCGGGTAATGGGAACAGGATGGGAAATAGGGCCAGGCTTGTTACATTTCCTTTGTTATTCTGAAAGGCAATCATCTATGTGGCTGTGATGTATGTGGGCTCTAATCAGCGGGTGCGATTGGTCGAGCGGCAGCGGGGGCACGACAGGGTATATGGAGACAAACAGAAAGCGAGAAAGGGTAGGCCCGAGTGGAAGTTTGAAAGTAAAGAAAGACAAATGGCAGAGGAAATGAAGGTGAGACCCAGACGAATAGAGGATAAGGAAGGGAGACCAGGGTGTAAAAGAGAGATGGATGAGGGAGGGGGCTATGAATGAAAGAAGCAAGAAAAGAAGGAGGACAGAGAGAGTTTTATCTGACTCTCACAGCCTTGGTGATATGACAGGCTTGGCAATCCAAAGCGTTTCACCATGCCACCCCCTACCAGGGACAATCTTTCTTGCTGCCTTACACACACACCCTCCTGCAGAGCACACACACACACACCAACTGCACCTCAGCCCCATCCCACCTCCCTACTGCCCGTCTCCTCCCTCCCTGCCATCCTTCGTCTCTGTACAGGATAATCCTTCCCCCACCACCCCCCACCCCCAAATACCATCGCTCAGTAAAAAGATATTTCCAAGGGCCCGGATCGCAGGCAATCGCATGCTGCGTGCTCGCACAAAAGGCAACGGCACTGCACACATGCAGATGAGACGAGATAGACACACACACACACACACACGCACACACACACCAAAACTTATAAGACACACAGACTCTCCCAAAACGTACATGAAAGCTTCTGCCTTTCACAGATAATTACACTCCACCATCCCCCTCTTTTCATTCTTTTTTTGTATCCCTTGTCTTCCAGCCTGGATAGATACTTGTGTTTGTCAATATGGAGAATTCACGCATCATTGAAAATCCTGGCATTGTTGTTGTTGTTGTTGTTGGTTATTTCTCCCTATCCGTTCCGGCTAATGTGAATCACAAGAGGCGATGAGTGGAAAAAGACGAGGGCCTGCAATGACTCATGTGAGCCTCATTGTGCAGGGCTAAGAGGCTAACTTAGAGCTCATATGGTGCCAGTGAAGTCAGCCATTTTATTTTGATCTTGTGTCTTTTGCACCAACAAAGCCAAGCATGGAGGACAGGTTACAGAGTGTTGAAATAATTGATATTCTTTATATTATATATACATATATTCTATAATGACAAAAAAAAGCTAAACTACACAAAAATGTCCCAATTTTTCAGTTGTCTTTTTGTGAAATAATGACATACATTTCAAAGAGCACTGATGAGAGGAGATCTATGTTTTAAGGTATCTGTATATTCCTGATTTTAGACAATTATCAAAATTGGGTACAAAGTGCAAAATTGGTATTTTAGAATCTTACTGGCATGTAGTTAATTTGAACTCTGTAAACTTCACTGAATGAAAGGCTTTTGAATCAATAATATGTGAAGTTGTACACATGTTGTACATTTTTTATTCATCTAAAAGTGAAAAGCACAAGACACTTTTGGCGCGTACAAAGAGCTATTTCTCATTTCTAAATCCAATCCTGTCTCATTTCCAATTCAGAAAGATTAAATGTTCATTGAATCAAACATATTTCAGGGCGCAAAGGTGTGCTTTTGTTTTATTTATGAGCAACTAAGAGGCTGCTGCAGGGCATCTCCATTAACATGGTGCCCGAGGTTTGTTTGCGGATCCATAAACAGGGACGGATTCAAACGGCTCGTGAGGAAAGAGTCAGGAGGAAGCTGAGGAAAGAGAGAACAAAAGGTGAGGGTTATGGAGGACAAGGAAAGGTGAGATGGAGGGTAAGAGGAGGTGGAGGGAAGAGAGGAGGGTCATGAGGTGAGGTGGAAGTGAAGCAACTTGACAGCAGGGGAATATTCCAGCTTACAGCGGAGTCACAAGGGACTCACGCAACCACCTAACACAAGAGTCCCACTGGGAAACACACATTCACACATTCACTCACACACACGCACACACATGCACACCTTTCAAAAAGACGTTTTCTCTTTGTCTCATTTGCTCTCATACACACACATAAACACGCACCACACCGATTGGCGTCAGCCTGCAGTTTGCTGCTCTTTGCATCAAAGTGATGACTGTAGGTGCTCTGAGGCAACGCTGCTGCCTGCTGCAAGCAAACTAATGTAGGTTACACGAGACAGAGTTCATGTGTAGGACAACTAAAAAGATTTAAATTCACAGAGAAGCATTTAAACTGCTTTTTACTGAATACATATATTGCTGTTTTTAATTCTTTGAAATCAATATTTTTTATATTTTGTAAATAAATCATGACATGGGCTTAAATGGTGTCACAGTACCAATTAAGCCCATGCCAGACTATTGACTTTTTTCACCAAATATCTTTATTTTATATTTCCAAAATCTACTTGAACTAATGAATTAATTTTCAAATGAGAGATAAATCTTGCTTTATAAGAAATGATCTCCCTTATAAATCATGTCAGTATCCATGAAAAACAGCTGCACTTAGATTTTGGTGCTTAAAGGGAACACTTACCCTAACAGCTGAAAACATTGGTTAGAAAACTAGAGTAATCAAATGTAATTTACAAGTAAGTTACATTACTTTGATTAAATAATTGAAATAGTTACATTACTTATTACATTTTAAATAGAGTAACTAGTAATCTGTAACCTATTACATTTCTAAAGTAACCATCCCAACCATGAGTATGACGTCTCTGAGCTTTTTTCCTCCTAAAAAATACAGTAAATACATGTTCAGGGTTAAATAATGCTGCACAGATTATGTGTCTTGTTATTTATCATTTTAACATTATGATGAGATGTTAATTAACATGTCTGGCAAAAAAATACAATGTTCACAAGTAACATATTTTACTTGTTTTTTCCTATGTTCCCTCTTTCAACACTTCAGTATATCAGCTTGTTGCAACTAAAGCATGATGAAATGTCATTGTGGTCTTGGCTTAATATTGAAAAGGTCAAAATGACTTTTGAAACATTTAATTAAAACCATAATCTCTTTTGAAACTTTTGTTGTCTGAAATGAATCACACCCTTGACTCTGTGGAATATAAACCCTGATTCACAAATATGGCATTTCCTACACTAAAAAAATGTTTCCAGGGAACACAATCTAGACAGCAATTACATTTCCTCTCAAAATACAGTTGGGAAAACAGATTGGCAATGTTAGAATGCAATTCTGTGGAGACAGGATTGCTCTGAGGTAAAAATGAGCTGGTGTAATATTTGATTCAACCCATATTATTTCATTTTTATGAAGTTTGTGATGGGGCACCGCTGGAATCCACCACTCCTTCATCTTATAACACATGACACAACCGTACTGGCAGCTGTGCAAATGAAAAACCCGAACCCCATTCTTCGGTTCGACGCTCGCTTCAATGGAAGCTAATGAGAGGTAGGGTAAATACTTGCAGAGATGAGTGAAAGTGTGCCCAAGGTAATGAGGTAATATTTAGCCATCAGTTCAATAAAAATAATATCCCACAACATCAAAAAAAGGATGTGAAAAACTGAGCAGAGCAAATATAAATCAAGAAACAGTTCATGTCAGTGATAGTGCAGGTTGTAGTCAAGTCATGTAGTATTTTACTAAATGTAGTGATAGCGTACGAGTACAAGATGCCTCAAGACAGCACTTCATCTATTGGCCGATCATGCAAATTCACAGGTCAGAGTTCACCTTTTTCAACTTTGACCTCCACATTTGCATTGTTTGCAGTGTTTCCTGAAACAGGACAGAGCTTGCACCAAACAAATGCATTGTTAGCTTTCACCAAATCTCTAAATGCACTGTTAAAGTTACCAGTTGTTCGAGCTTCAATTGAAGTGAAGGAGAGAGAGAGGATCAGTCGAGCCCAGCAGCTGCAAGCCAGACCAATCTGAGAGCCGCGTACAGCAGGTAGATCATATATAGAAGTTTAATTGAGCACTGTATTTGATTTGCCACACTGATGAGCTAAAGGAGATTAAGGTAATTTTGGTCTACGCTTGGAGCTTTGCCAGACCACAGTGAGCGACGGCTGAGTGAGGTGAGCATCGCTGTGGTGATGTATGGAAATGTTTTAGAAGCAATTAAAGCTATATGACAACATGGGTGGCAGTATTTTCATGTGTTTTGAGGCTCTGTTGGTGTCGACGTTGATCCGTTGCTTCACCTCTTTGGTTCAGACTGAAATATCTCACTATTGGATGGATTACCATGAAATGTGTTACTCACATTCATGCGCCCCTTTAGGATGAATTGTAATCATTGTGGTGATCGCTTAGCTTTTTTTATCGCACCATGAAAACTTTTGGAAGTTCAGCACAGAGCCACTATGGTTGTAGATTCAGTCAAACCAGATAATTTATTAGAGTCAATATTATTGGCATGGATAAGATTTTCATTGATATTGTTGTTGTCTTCTTTTAAACATACCAAATCAGCCCTTGTGATTGGCGCTATCACCCCTGGGAGAGTAAATAAACCAAATCAGGCGAGCGCAGCCTCTCAGTTCTCAATTATAACCCTGAAGTAAAAAGTGAAAGGGGATAGAAACAACCTTCAGCTCTTTTCATGATCAATTACAGGATGCTGGCCTTGATTTTGTTGATACTGAATCCAAATCTTAGTCATGACCTTCAGAACAGACAAAAAAGTAGAAACTCTTCATCTTTATTAATCGTTCTTGTCTTTAAAATGTATGGGGTAGTGCTTTAACTTATTGTAATTCAAAACATTTTGAACACCAATTATAAATATTTCAAGAAAGAAACACAAGAAAGAAGACACCAAAAACATTTTGTTAAAATAAATCAGTTCAAGATGATCCTCGAAGTGAACATTTGCCGCACCCATATCAACAAGTATAAATCACAAAAAACCTCAATCAACAGTTAATTAAGTGATGGCAAAGGTTGCAACATCGATGACGACAATGTCACCAAGCCAGGGGATAGCGCAGAAGGTCGGGGGTGTAGCGATGCTCCCTGAAGGTGCAATTAGCGCTCTGCTACAGGAACAGTGCTAGACAGGGTTCCTCCTCTGAACTAGAACATTGTTACACTAATTAATAAGTTGCACGCATCAGGCCGGCTATGGCACAATAACAACAGGAAAAGCACTGCGACAAACACAACAACAAGAACAAGGGTTTGGATTTTTTGCTCACAGCTGTTTGCAGCGTTAATGAAAAAGAAAATCCTCGAACAAAGGTCTAAACACTGTTTTAAAAGTAACAATCCAAGTCCAATCAGTTTCATCTATCAAGTAGACACAGTTTGGCTGTATTCTTCTGGTTCATGGAGAAAAATATGGTGTCATCTATGTCATTTATTGGATACTCTTCTTGTCTCCATGCCTGTCTGGGACAATGATTGGTCTGAAGTCACAGGATCATATACCTAACCCACCCTGGTGGATTATCTATTGGCTGATGCATATCTGGTGGATGCACATTATTGGCTATGTTTTGTTTGTTTACTACAATACTTCAGTTCTCATAAGCTTTACAAGAAAACAGATTTTGACCTCAAAATTGAAGACTCTCTCTTTGTAGACAAGAACCAAAATACCAAACCCTACCTTCAGAGTAGCCTCAATAAACCACAACGCAACACAGCAATAACATGCAAAGACTTATGCTACATTCTTTCACTGGTAACCAAATGGAAACTGACATTTTTTTGCCAACTCGACGGCTGAAAGATAAGATTTAAATGTAAATAAATTGCAATTCTTACCTTTTCCTGACTGGAATTAACTTTCCTGCAGCACAGTTGGACTCAACAGGTGCACAGGTGTAAATAATGCCATTAATGAAGGCTCTGCTCCACAATACCAAACACTCAGGAATTGGAAAGTGGTTAGTTTCGCCTGTGTTACGATCTGTGTTTAATGAATCAAAATATATTAAAATAGTGTGTAACCCTCAGCTGAATGAAATATGTTTCTCTTAAAGTTGATGAAAGGAACTCTGGGAAATGTAAGAGGAGAATTTGGTGCATGGAAAGCAAATTAAGAGACATACCGTATCCATATATTAGATATAACCTTAAAAATGAAATATACAACACTCTTATATACTCGAATAGGCTGATGTACTTAACGTTTCTGTCCTACTCTGAGGTTATTTGGAGGCCAAAACTTAACTGAGCTTTGACTGAAGGTAGATTTAAAGTAGCTACCAGTTCTGAAAAGGTTAAGTGAGTGGTAGATTTTCACTGTTATCAACCCATCACAATAAACTGTACTTACTAGGACATTAATTATCAATTTATTTTATTTGTTCGGGGTCATTTTAAAGGGTAGTTTCTTGGCTTTCCTTCAAGCCCAGTTCTGAGTCAGTCTGACAAAGACACTTGAGTCACTTGAGCTTTGATAAATATAGATGACAACATGAAATATGACAGACACACATTTTTAAAAACAGGAATAATCACATCACTCCACAGATCCTGCAAATATAATTTATCTATACTATCTTTTAGCGAAGGATCATTTTGGGACTTCAATTATGAGATCTTCCTGTCATGTGAAAACCTTTTACGTAATTTTTTTGACCTTATGATATAGGGAACTGTCGACCCATCAGCCTATAAAACTTTATAAAAGCCACTGAACTTCATTTAAACTTCCTGTTTGTGGCTTTAGATTGCACTCTTCATAGCTTGTGGACATTTTGTACAAGCAACAAGAGTTTATGTAAAAGAAGAAGTCCTTTCTTTACTTGGAAGCAACCGCTCTTCTCTTTTCAAATTAACTTTTCACTCTCATAACGTCTTAATAAAGCTTTCACCCAAAGGAGCTGCAGGGAGTAACGTCACCCTTCCTACTCTGTGGTGAGGCAGCTAATCAGCTCTGGTGAAACAGATGAAGATTTATGTGGCTTGTGGATCTAGGAGTTGACAAGATCCAGGGCTAAACCCAGACCTTTCTTTTTTGGGATGGATCACATGTGCAGAATTTAATTTGATTGTGTTTTATGACTACTGCAAACATAAGTATGTAGTACTTATTTTAGTCCTCATCAACAATTTCCCAAAAAGAATGCACGTATAAAATAAAAGAATAACAATAGGGCGTTAAATAAAAAGGAAAACAAACACATTACATTCATTTTTTTTTTACATTTCCATTCATTCATACATTTCCATTCATTACATTTCACTCAGCCTCAACTGAAATATCATCAGAAAGTTTAACTCTTAATATCAGATTCAGTCAGCAGCTGGTTGAAGTCACTTCAGAAAAAGTGACTTCAACCATCATTTGTAAACAGATTCAGGGCCTTTGAGAAAAACCACCACCTAGCTATATAAGTGGGTCAATGACGTTTTTTGTGTCCATGTGGTTTAGTCAAATTAAATTTCTTGTGGACCCAGCATAACATTTCTGCTTTTAATCCATTTTGGGAGATATATTAGATGATTAAGGCAAAAATGTCGAAGTGGTGTAACCAAAAAAAATGTAATAAAAAAAATGTAATTCTCAATAAAAGACCATATCAACTAGTTTGGCTTGATCTTATATTATAACTTTTAAACTTTTGGATAAAATATTTAATAATCATCATTCTTTTGTGGTTACACCATTTGACATTTTCAGCGGCATTCAGTCTTACTACAAAAATACAAAATGTACATTTGAACAAACCTGATGCTGTTTTTTAGCTAAGTACAGTCCCTTAGCTCCGCTCCTTGCAAGAGTGCTTCACTATTTCTGAGTGAACATGTGAACCTTGTATCTGTACATTTTATGGTCTACGATTATGATGATGATGTTGGCTCTTAATGTGTAGTTGATCACAGGATTTTTCTTCCTACAGCAGATGAGATCATGTTTAATGCTCGGTTTAAACTAAACCATCTTGGATGACAGTTGACTCCTTTAGTGCATCTGTGAATTTATGTCTTCTTACACTGATTAAATATTTTGAAACCTCTCCAAACACAGATTAAACCCAACTCTGAATCCTATCGCTGCATTTAAGATTCACTGCGACTTCGTTTCTATACGGTAAAAATGGTTCAGCTGAACTCAGAGGGGCGTTAGCACTCCTTAGGGATGCTTCATAACTGCATTAATTTTCAATGCATATCCTCTCTGTCTGCTTTAGATGTAGTTTAATATTTTAATATCTTCTGGTCATAATCACATCACAGCCCTATATTCTGGACCAGAAACCATTGCTGCTTGGATTGGGACTTTGTAAAATGGCATATTCGAGTGCAGGGCCGGCTCAGGCACGTGGGATCATGAAATAGCAAGTAGGAATTTATGGAAAGACTGCTGTAGCTATGTGAGAGGAACATAATCTGACTGATGCCGACACTGAATCCTGAAACATTTTAGATTTTCATTATTTTGCGGAGGGGGTTTAGTGACTTTATTTGGTTTAGACACACAGATTTTAGTGTATTTGTATCTTTCCCTTCACATTAGATCATTTTTCTTAATGGTAACCCAACTGTACTGTATATATAGAGTCATGTTTAGACCAAATGTTTCTATTTGATCACATGAAGTTAAAGTTTAGTCACTAAATTAACCAACTATGATGATCACAGACAGAATACAGCTGGAATTAATTGACATTAATCATCCTTTTTTTCTCTCTTGTTAGTCACGTTTATTATTTGGCAAAACACTTGCTATATGCCATTAGGTGCATGATAAAACTGTAATGAAAATGATTAAAATGAGCAAAAAAAGGAAAACAGTTATATTTAGACATTTTTATCTCCCTGAATCTCTATTCTATGTAATATTTTATTTAAATTTTAAAAAACGTATTCAGAAATGTAGTTGTGTAGAATCTTTCAACAAGACAATTCAAAGTGCTTCAGAATAAAACATTAAAGGCATTAAGATAAAATATAAAAGAAACATAAGACATTATTAAAAGACACATACAAGGAGTTACATTTTAAGATAAGCTAAAGTGGAACAAGACAGATAAAAGAGGAGAATAAAAACTACAGTACAGTGCAAGATATGAATCCTCACATACTGTTCATGTTCTGACCCACAGTGACAGTATTTTCTCACAAAATTAGTCTCAATAACAAACTTCTGAACCACAAATCAATCATAAAAACCTAATCAGTCACAAATAGAAAGAGTTTATTCTTTATGAGTGTTAGGGTTAAAAACAATGTAAAAAGACACTATATTATAGTCAAATGTCAATGAATCATGCCAAATGTGAAGAGTGATCATTTTTGAAATGTTAGATACATATGGGTCAAGCATGCTACAAAGAAATTGTTTTCAAAGTTGAAATATTTCATTTTTTGTGTGTTCTGGGCAAGTCATTACATTTCAGGCAATTTGGGGTCAGAAATTGATCAAATTTAACCCTGAACAGTAAGTGAGAGTTAAAGGCAGCAGCAAATGGTAAAGTCTTGATTTAAAAAGAACAGTGAACTCATATTGTTTCTTTATCAGGAGCAGTATGGCCATTATATCACTTTACATGTAATTGTACCAAAGTGTCAGTGTCAAAGTGGTAAAACAGCAAAAGTGGGCAATAACCTTTCTTTTTTTCTCTTTGCTAATAGGTTGTGCAAGTGAAGAGCTCCCTCCTGAGGCCTCCTGCTGACAACAAGCACAACCCTGTACACGTCTGGGAGCTTCATGAGTGTGTGCACATAACCTCCACCTCTGTGTGTGTGTGTGTGTGTGTGTGTGTGTGTGTGTGTGTGTGTGTGTGTGTGTGTGTGTGTGTGTGTGTGTGTGTGTGTGTGTGTGTGTGTGTGTGTGTGTGTGTGTGTGTGTGTGTGTGTGTGTGTGTGTGTGTGGCACCATGCTGTGGACAGTGCTATTAGCGCTGCTGGTGCTTCTGCTGCTGCAGACTCAGCTGTCTATGTGCTTAAAGGAATTACGCACCGGGGGTTCCAGCCTCCCTGCTGTCTCTTCTTCGTCATCCTCTCCCTCCTCCTCCTCCTCCTCCTCTTCGCCCTACAACACCACCCAGCAGCGGCTACCTGGGGCTATTATTATTGGTGTGCGGAAAGGTGGCACCAGAGCCCTGCTGGAGATGCTTAACCTGCACGCAGATGTGGAAGTGGCAAGGGCTGAGGTAAAAGATCATTACTGTCACCTAACAACTAAATTAGTCACATGATGATGATTCAGAGGTGGATAGTGTCTGTTATTCACTCAAGTACTCTACTTAAAGACATGTCTGTGTGTATTGTGTGTTGTATTTTGTGTGTATAGTGTACTGACACACTATGTAAACACACTGAAAAATTACTTATTAAAGGATATTGGTGGTGATTTTCTATATTGTTCTTACTGTCAACACATTGCCAAACCAATTATGAATTGATCCTACTTACAAGTTTTATGTATGTATCCAAAGCCTGATGAATCTTATATCTCTGTGCTGTAGACCTCCATTGTTGTCCAAAAACTGCTAAAAAGATGTCAATGAGCCACACCACTGCACTGGGTGACATGTTCCTTCATCACAAACAAAAGGCATCGTAATTTGTATAGAAACGTCTCCAAAGATTAATAACAGTGATCGCATTTTAAATCACTGGACAGTAGTCCTTTGCACGGCCACATGCTTCTATAGATTGTGTGAGAACACAGTTAATTTACCATGTTTTGTTGTGCTGCATATCACCACCTCTCGACTTTCTACTGAAGTTCTTTGAGAAATGTACAATACAGTTCAAAGACAAGAGCCAGCAAAGCTCTGTAAAAGGAACATCAGTCTTTGTGTCCAAGGAACATGTCACCCAGTGTAACAGTGTCTACAGTACAGATGAATAAGATATATCAGGCTTTGGATGAATGCACAATACTTGTAAATAGATCAATGTATTGTTTGTTGGCTCTTCACATGAGATTTGTTGACAATAAGACAATTACTAACCATATCCTTTAAGAAAGTACTGGCAAGTACATTTATTTTCTGTAATATAAAACCCTTATTTACTTACATGTTTATTAAATTGAGTTCAAATTAAAGGGTTGCCACACCATAACAAACCTAAATACAGTTATCCAATTGATTGGCAGGTCTTTGAATACAGGGGCAGAACACTTGTGAACAATTAAATCTAAATTACTGTTTTCTAATTCCGTTTAAAAAATTGATAATTATGATGGTTACTAATCAACCAAAATGCCCTTTTTCCATCTGTACCTCAAAATCTTTGATTCTTAGCTAAATATAATGTTGAGGTACTGGTACTTAACTTTTTTTGGAAACTTCTACACCACTATCATTCAGGAGGAAGCAATGTATGCGTTTCTCAATTTTACAGTCACCATGAGATAGAATCATAAGATATTACATTACTGAATTTTAAACTTCCCATCTGTATATAAAAAAGTTTGACTGGGCCATCTACAATATTAAAATCCTGTTTAAAGGTTACCACATTAATAATTTAACAATCTAAAAGGGATTATCCTATTAAATGAAGACTTTTAGTCCTGATTCTTTGGGATATTTCACTGCTATACTTGTGAACTTTAAGTAAAAGATTAAATGTGGAACTTTAAAAAGACCATTTTCCTATTGTTTTATTGATTCTATCTTTTATATAAATATGATTGGAGTACTGTTATAGAGTTTTTTGAGTTTGTCAATTCACAAACTCCAAGAGATAAAAAAGTCTTATATGAAAAAATGTAATTGGCAAACACAAACTCCAGATTGGAGATAGTAGTTTCAACTCAATTTAGTTTAATTCAACACAATTCAGTTTCAAAGTGCCGGTTTAGACCCAGTGTAAACAGTGAAATACCACAGCAAATCTGAAAAGAGTTGAAACACTCTCAGTTATTCAGACAGCAGCCAGGCAACCTTGTCGATAGTCACAACATAAGATTAAGATTGTTTAATGTAGCTCTGTCTCTATGGCAACAACCATAAATTGAGGTCGACTCGACTGGGAAGAAGTCGGCTGTTGGTCCTTCACTGTCTGTTTGTATAAGAGGCATTTCATACATGGCATATAAAAATTGGAGCATTTTCATATATAACGCAAATGAAAATTCCTTCAGAAGTTCTTCAGATCGTGTGAAAAATCTGCCGAGAACAAAATAATTAGAACGAGAACTCAAAGTACGAATCATTTATTGCAAACAGATTTGATTGAAGATGCTCTGCTCTTTGAGGAGAAGAATCTGAGTAGGAAAATGTATTCTGCTGGGAAAACTAACTCCAACAACACTTTAAACTCACATGTTATATTATATAGGACACTGAGACAGCTACTGTAAACATACATGTCCAATAGTTCTTATAGTAAAGTCACTAATGCCAAAAGTTTCCATTTGTAAGAACTGAAGGATGGATGTGTGGTGATGGAGGCAGATTGAATGTATCGGTAGAGTTTCAAAGGCCACCCTGTACACCTGTATGAATGAATATATTATTAACTGGATGGTATCAGTCAGCTGGAAGAAACCTGATGTATCATTGAGCCACTATGGCTAAAACATGAATTAAACAGCTGAGAGCCGATCAGCTGACGCAAGCATGACTTTGGTGCTCTGCCTGAACTGGTGTAATGTTTCTTTAGCAGTTTGTAAAGAGATCTGCTTCACTGATGTAGTGTAGTTTCCATCTTAGTTCCCCGATAAAGCCTGTATAGTTGTCTAACTGGCATGCATGACAGCTGTAAAGAAAACCGTTCTGTTACTAATTCAAGAGTGATCGGCCCACACACACATACTGTATCTCTGTGCAGGGAGATGAGTCAGAATAATGGTAATTTGGTGGATAGATGATGGCAGGCCTGTCTTAAGATGTTGCACATAGAGAAATCCAAATCAGGGTAGTTTGAAGTGAGGACTGGAAAGCTGGCGTGAAGGAATTGATTGGTTTGGACAAGATTGGGACAAAATAAAAAAGAGCTCAGTGTCTTTTTGGTGGAGAAAAGGCTTACAGATACACCTCTACACCTCATTCATGCCAACAAAGAAAGGTTTTCAACACCATATCATCAAGATTTACATAATAATTCATGTAAATTTGCTACTTTCTTCATCATCATTGACACTGCTTCACTTTCTGTGCTTCTGTCAGGTGCACTACTTTAACGTGGAGGAGCACTACCGCCGAGGTCTGGCCTGGTACCGAGCCCAGATGCCCTTCACCCTCCCAGGTCAGCTGACGGTGGAGAAGACCCCCGGCTACTTCGCAGCTCCCCAAGTCCCTGCACGGGTCTGGGACATGAACCCCGCCGTCCGTTTGTTACTCATCGTCCGTGACCCGGCCGAGAGGCTCGTCTCTGACTACACCCAAGTCCTCCACAACCGCATGACACGTCACAAGCCCTACCAGCCTCTAGAGGAGCTCCTGCTCCACAAGGGCCACATTGACCCTTCGTACAAAGCGGTGCAGAGGAGCCTGTACCACCTGCACCTGGCCCGCTGGTTGGAGGTCTTCCCCAGGGAGCAGATTCACGTGGTGGACGGTGACGCGCTCATTCGTGATCCCTTCCCTGAGCTGAGAAAGGCTGAGAGGTTTCTGGACCTGCCGCCCAGGATCAGTCCAAACAACTTCTACTACAACACCACCAAAGGCTTCTACTGCCTCCTGTCTGCTGGACACGACAAGTGCCTGGACGAGTCTAAAGGCAGGCCGCATGCACCGCTGAGCACCCAGGCCTTCAGGAAGCTTTGTCACTACTTCAGGAAGCCCAACAAGTTGTTCTTTGAGATGGTGGGGAGGTCGTTCTCCTGGTGCTGATCCAACAGCTATTACGGAGATATAACACCTCCTGAACAATGCCAACACATTCAGGGACTCAGAGGGAAAACAAGACTGTTGTTTGTATGTTTTAATAGGTCTGCAGGTACATGAGTGGAAAGATTTGAGCTTAAGTAAAGTCATAAAATCCTTTGTTGATGATACCTACTCAGGTATAAATGGCCAGTTCTCCAATCGTGGAGGATTCAAACTGCTGCGGCCAACACAAACCTTGACCATGACCATGCTGGTGCCTCTGTGGATGAACTCACGTGACAAAGTTATGACAACTGTGCCATACACAACAGAAAAAAACTGCTTGGTAGTGCTTATATGTGGGGTGTTTAAAAAATGTGCAGACTTTGAAGTAATGTAGAAAATAGAAGTGGTGAAACAATGGTTGAATAAAAGAATTGTTGCACTATGAACTCTGATTGCAAACAGAATCAATCACGGTTCAATATAGACAATGTCAAACAGAAATCAGTTCCTTGTTTTGATTTTTCCTAACAGATGTAAAAGGTTTGCGTGTTAGTACAAATGTTTTAGTCATCCTGTTTACTTCTTTTGTTTTACTTGGCTGACTTTTAGATGTTCAGTGAAAAATATCTATTTTTTAGCTTTTTTGAGCTTTTTTGTGTTTTTTTATTTCCATGCCAATGTAGTACTATTGCTAGTTTATGTTTTTTATAAACATCCTTCTAATAAATGTGTTCAGCCCTCCTGCCTCGTGCCAGCCTCCACTGAACTCAGCCGTAAGGTTTAAAGGATTTAAAACATCAAACATAAAGACACAGAGAGGAAGCTCTTCACTCTAAGACTATAAAGATGTTCCTTGTCATCGTCTATCTAACATGTTCTTTGCATCGAGGATCAAAGGGAGTCTTTATTTCTTTTCATCATGAAGTTATTCCTCTGAAGAAATTACCCGTGGTTTCAACACCACACTATAACAAATCACCCCTGTAGGTCACCTGCGGGGCTGCATGTGTTTGAATTCTGACTTTATTCAAAGCCAGAAAGAGATTTCTCATCTTAATGCAGTTCAGCTTGAATGTGACTATTGTGCTGCAGCGTACATTGAATGAAGCATTTGTTTGGGTATTCAGAAAACAGGGATAAATCTAAGATGAAGAGAGTACTTGCTGCAGCTGTGGAACAAATTCAGACTTACTGGTGTTACTGACAACACTAGAAACAGTGTCTGTCTACCACATTGGTCCAGACTGAAATATCTCAATAACTTCTGGATGTATTACTCGAAATGAAAGCGGTTGAATCTTGCTGACGTTTCATCTAGTGCCACCTTGAGGTTAACATTTGTGGTTTTGAGTGAAATATCACAACTAAATATGACCATAAAACTTTTCACATACATTAATTACCCTCTCAGTGTGAATTTAAAGAAGTTCAGTCGTCTTTTAAAGTTTAACACAATTGTAAAGTCAAATAGTTAATTTGTCCAAAATGTCAATTCATGACCAAATACCTGAAGAACTAATGACATGACTATTAGCCTCTGTTTGGTACTAATTAACAAATGGAAACATACTAAGATGGTGAGAGGGTTAACATTATATCCTTTAAATATCTGCTTTGTCATTGTGAGGATATTAGCATTTACTTTAAAGCACCACTGTGCAAAAGTACAGCCTCACGGAGCGGCTAGCAGCTGTAGTCTTGTTAAAAATGGATCCAGTGCAGAGTAGCACTGCCTGAGTTTGACCAGCATCCAAGTTAATTATGCTGCTGCTGTGTCTTCTGATTTTCTTACTAATTGCAAAGAAAACTTTAGGAACTGAGAGTAAAAACACACCAGTAATGATTTCTTTCAGGGTTAACTGGTGTTGTTTAATGTTGCGATGGAAATGTCTCTTAAAATCTTTTCATCAGCAGAGTATAAAGATTATATCATGAGCGTTATATTTCAGAAAACAAATATATCAGATGGTTTATGACAGATTTAATGTAAAACGTAAGACAATGTTCAAGCCTAGTAAGAACCGCCAGCAGAGAAGTTACACAAAGTTAAATTGTGCCTAAAGTTAGCTGGAAAACAGTTTAATTAATATTCTTTCATAAATAATGATCAGTAATGTGCCAAATTCTATCAGAATGAAGATTGACTTTCTTTATGGGCTGCTTTCACCCTAAAAGACCATCGCTGCTGATGTTTCAAGTTTATTTTGATCCAGAAAATCTACAGTATCTACAGTAGCACAGACATTACATGTTTAAAACAGTAAAACAGATTGAATCATAACTCTGTGTAACCCAAACTAGTTGAAGAAACATTTCTGGGTTATTACTGAAGACATTTCAAGTACACCGCAGAAGAGAATATGAGCTGAAGGCTGACCTCTGGCTGTCACCCTCCCATCATCCTCAAGAGACGACTGTAAAGACGGAGCGAGAGAGAGAGATGTAAGAATAAACAAATGATTCGCGCTCTTTGAAGATGTGAAGCAGCTGCGTCTTTCATGTGTTCCCGCAGAGCCTCGCACTTGTGTGGACAATACATCTGATGTCACATTTAATCAGAGAAATGCATATTTTGTAGATTTTTTTTTTCATCTGGTGGGTTCCCAGGTTTCATAACCAGCCTTCTCTTGACCTGAGAGTGATTTTCAGCGTCGGCTTTTTAAAAGGAGTAATCTGAAGGATTCATGATCTAGTTTGGTGTCGTGTTTGATGCTAATTAAGCTTTACTTCTGCTCAGTTTCTCTCAGTCGAACAGAACGGGTGCCACATTGTCATTATATTTTATGTTATGAAGCGCTTCTGGTGCTGCTTCTTTCTCCGTTCGGCCACAGGGGCTAAACCACTCTTCATGTTGTGACTAATCAGTTCCCTTTGTTGAAAACACATCTTACAACTACTGGATGGATTGCTATGAAATTTTGTACAGATTTCATAGTTCATGAGGGGGGTGAAGCCTACTGACTTCTGTGATGCCCTGCGTTTCCCTTTAGCGCTAGGAGGTTTACATCTGTGTTGTTAGTGAAGTGTCTCACCATCTG
Source organism: Scomber scombrus (assembly GCF_963691925.1). Classification (NCBI taxonomy): domain Eukaryota; kingdom Metazoa; phylum Chordata; class Actinopteri; order Scombriformes; family Scombridae; genus Scomber; species Scomber scombrus. The sequence goes on from NC_084973.1 coordinate 27,620,268, forward strand.
TTGGATGGATTGCTGAAACATTTGGTGCAGTTAACGATGGTGTCCAGAGGGTAGATCCTAATGACTTTTCATCCAGCACCACCAGCAGGTCAAAGTTTCTACTTATCCAGTGAAATATCTCAACAACTACTGGATGGATGTAATTTAAATTTTGCGCAGCCATTCGTGTCTCAGAGACATAAATATGCATTATCGGATTGTTTGACCACTTAGGGTCAGTGGAAACATGTTATGAACACAGCACTGACATACATGTAATCACATTGTAATTCTTATGCTTTAGGACATATTGGAGTTTTTTTGGTTGCAAAAACATTTGTGGTGGATGTGCACATCCAAGAAAAATAATAAAAGAAGGTGCTGGAACAAACAACAAATGCAAGTAAGAAAGAAAAAAAGTCAGCACACTGCAGCCCCCAGTGCAGGTAGATTTATTAAGATATCACCAGTGTGACATTTCGTCCTCCAGGTTCTTTTCAGACTAAAAATCAACTAGAAAGTCGTCATCTTTAATACACAAAAGGCCCAGGTCACCTGACTGGGGATTTTTAGTTTCCAGTTAATAATATTGGTGGAGTTAACCTCATTTCCTATAATTAGTTTATAATAAACTGTGTAAAAATCATTTTTGATCCCACATCCATTACAGCATTAATCGTGCAAAATCATGTTGAAAATTAACTCAATGAAAGTGGAAAATATGAATTTATTGTATTTTTACAACAGTTTTAGGAAGGGAACATGTTTATCCTCTATGGTATCAACTACGATTTTTTTTTTTTTTTAAATCTGACATTGCACAAAAAACTAAAAATGCCTCAAAATCACTATTGGAGCAGGTAGTGTACAGTGAGTTTGTAGAGCTTCTTCTCTGAAAACAGCTGTCTGCTGCAGCCAAAAATGACACTATGAGAGCAGTGAGAGTGAACCAAAACAGTAAAGTATTGCATCAGACAGCTAAACAATGAGCTGAAACTCAATACAAAGCTGTATAAAGCTGAGTGGAGCTGCAGACATTTTGAATTATAGTATTTTGCATGCTGGCTCACTGTCACACTGTCCCTGCTTGCTGAGACACTTGAACAGAGCCATTGTTAATATTATTAGTAACACCTGTGCTTCCCCCACTGTGACAAGTCAAAACTGTCAGCTGTGAAGAAAAAGCCTATTCTGATGTGTGTTCATCAAAGCAGCATCTGTCATTACACATCGCCATGTGATACATCTAAGAATATCGATTATAGTTGCTTTGCACAGAGCTGAAGCAGCAGGTTTTAGCATTTCAGAGCCATTACAGCTCTGAGTCAGACATGAGCAAACAATATGAGCAAGTCATTTTCTTTTCAATGATCATCTTTCTGCTCCTCTCACCCTCAGAGCTGCAGTCTCCATTACTCATCTCTTCCACATCATTTGCAGCTCATGTACTAAAGATATTCTCTGACACCTACATATACATTCATATATGGCTGAAGTGATTATAAAAAGAAAGAACTGCTGCAATAATGAGGTCATTACAAGAGAGTTTGAAAATGCTTGCAAATTGTTTAGTCATAATGAATTAAACTTTCAAAAATCTCTAAGCAGTTTGTGTTAGTATGCTTTGGTTAAGCTCAATGATTTCCTGTAAATTATCTTGTTTTTTAATCTGTTTTAGAGAATTAAGCGTTCATGATCACTGTGATCCTTCAACTGATGTGAATGCAGAAAAGAGGATTAGCTTTGAAACTATCAGTACATTTTAATATATCTTGGTAAAAAATTTACCAATGTTGTTCTTGCACTCTGTAAAAAAAGACTGTAATATTAATCAAATTGAAGTCTTTAAAGGTTGAAACTCAAACAAAAAATCCTCCCGGTGACACAAAAGCAATACTAAAATGCAAACATGAAAACTAAACTGGCATATTGTGTATCAGTCTTGAACTTCCCGAAATCATGAGTGTATTAAAAAAGAACAAATCCCATAAGAGAAGTGGCTGAACTGTCTTTGTTCACAGTAGTTAAATGACTACATGAAATCGGGAATGTACAAGACGTTTAGATAATTAGATTATTTGAGGCATGTTCTGTACCTTTCATCATCTTGTAGGGAAGGTGAGATGCTTTCTGTACTTCATAATCAACAGCTGCCCACACATCAGCTCTCACTTTAAGTCTGCACACCACGGTTCATCATTGTCACGTTCACGTTAACTTGTGTGCAGTTTTGGGAAGGTTATTTTGGAAACGTAGTAGGTTACAGATTACTAGTTACCTTATTTCAAATTTGTAGTACTGAAGTACTACAAGTACTACAAATTATTGTATTATACTACAAACTATTTCAATTACTTAATCAAAGTAATGTAAGTTATTACATTTGATTACTCTTTAATTACTTTTCTAATTTTCTAACCAATGATTTCAGCTGTTAGGGTAAGTGTACCCATTAAGCACCAACAGTTCAGCTGTTTTTCATGGATACTGACATGATTTATAAGGGAAATCATTTCTTATAAAGCAAGATTTATCTCTCATTTGAAAATGTATTCATTAGTTCATTTACATTTAGATTTGTAATATTGTGAAATTTTAACATTTTTCAGGTGGAGGCTTTAAATAAGCCCTCACCCTGCACTGTATATTATATGTCATTTTTTGTACCTTTTAACTTGTGCAAACTAAACTAAACTAAACTGACTTTTCTTAATGTGACCCACAGTATACAAAAAATGAAATTAAGTGCATCATATTTTATTTTTGTGCAGCTGATGCACATTTTTATATATGCTAATGCATGAATTTGAATCTAAAATCAGTATTCAGTAAAAAAAAAAAAAAAAAAAAGTTCTCCTGGCCCTTAAAATAGTGATTGTGAATGTCTTTTTAAAAAATAGGATTAAGCAAACAGAATAATTAATCAAACATGTATTTATGACTGATGGGGAATTTATGTGAATAATTATGAGAACATGAACAGTATGTAAAGTATGTAATACCAAACTGCACAAGATGTGATTCTCAACTACAAATCAGTTATTTGTGACATATTCTCTGCTATTGATCTGTTGGTTGAAGGCAGATATTAAATGTATCTCAAGTATTCCAAGAAAGTATGGATGTTGTGAATGTCAGTGGCTCCCTCTGCTGGTAGTCTGTAAAAAACCTGCAAGACAAATCCTGCTGGTGAAACTATGAGTTAAGTTATAATTTACCTAATCAAACCCATTTAAAACCCTAAACTGAGGTGTCTGCTTTCTAGCTTTAAATCTGACATGAATTCAATTTTCAACCAGGTTGTAAAATGCAGAAAAACCTTTTAAATTAAATCAACCACTCCTCGTTATTTTTCCCCCTTAAACTAAAGACACCTTTAAATTACTGTAATCTAAATATTTAAAACCTAAACTAAGAAATTTGTTTTGTGTATTGTTGGACAGTCCTACCACCTTATAAGACTCATACGATTCATAAAATGTTGAATAAATTCTCAAAGTAGTGTTTTGAAACCGAGCCAAAGATAACATACAAGGGTATTTATTCAAAGATAATATATGCAAAGTCATTTCCCTGAACACATAAGCTTTTAAAAAAGGTTTCTAACCTCCATCCTTGAAAAGACGCAACGGACTTTAGGTCAGGACATTTCAGTTTGTGCATACATTTGGGTACTATATAGGTACATGTTTAAAGCACTGGTACGGTTCAGATCTGTCAGATTATCCTCCAAAATATCAAGACACCAACTATTTAGTAGTGATATGTATTTAACAGATGGCAGGACATTAATTCCACAGTGAGGCAAATAAAATAAAAAAACTGCGGGATCAGTGACGCCTGACCGCAGCAGCCGAGGTTCACACTGCGAAATTTCAAGTTTAAACATTTTTGCAACTGCTATAAAACATCGAACACATAACACTGTAACAGACGGTTTGCAATAAGATGTTACCAATGATTTTTCATTTTTTTGATGTAAAAAATTCAACTTTTAATACATCGCTATCATTGTGCAGTTCATAATATTACAGTAAGTCAAAAGGAAGAAAAAGCACCATCTCACATTTAGCTTTTGTTACCTAATATGCTGTCCAAAAAATATCTCCTTAAAAACTTGTATTATAGTAAATATTGTAACTTCAAGGAAATAACCACAAAAACAAGTTTTATATAAAAAATGGTTTTAACAATTTCTTTTTTCAGTATAAAACATAACAGAGTCTGAGGCCAATCAAACAAATTCACTGTCAACATTTGTAATAATCCCCAGTCAAACGTTCTACAATAACATACAAAGGGTTTTTTTTTTTCATTAAGGGAGTTTTCTGTAATTTTTTTCTAGTTATGGGAAAATATAACAACACAAAGTCTAACAATCACTCTTCGTTTGCTATAATATTAATAATAAAAAAGAACAAATGTGAACTCCTGGTCCGATCAAAACCCAAGCCCCAAAATTTCTGGTCAACATGGCATCTATGCAGTCTTCTGCTGGCCCTTCTTCCCAATGAGGGATTTGTGGATGTGGGGAATGACACCTGCACACAAAAACACATCGGTGAGATTACATGAGATACAGACATGGGTTAAAGAATATATCTCTGCAGAGTATGTGGCACAGAATAAGCAGACCACACTGACAGCAACGTGATGCATATACAATCACGCAATAAAGACATAAAACCTTGATGTCAGATGGAAAAGATTTAACAGAATTAATGTGTTTGCACCAGACTGAGCTCACCTCCTCCAGCAATTGTTGCCTTGATAAGAGAGTCCAACTCCTCGTCACCACGGATGGCCAACTGCAAATGACGGGGGGTGATACGCTTCACCTTCAAGTCTTTGGAGGCGTTTCCCGCCAACTCTAGTACCTGATCACAACAATTTGGAGGAACAGAAATGAGTGTAAAAAGCAACGTCTCACAGAAAAAACACACCGCTAAATTAAGTGATGTGACAGCTGATCGGGCTTACTTCAGCGGTGAGGTACTCAAGGATAGCAGCACTGTACACAGCTGCTGTGGCTCCTACACGGCCATGGCTGGTTGTGCGAGTCTTCAAGTGCCTGTGGATACGACCCACGGGGAACTTGGAGGAGATGGAGAGAAGAAAGATGTTTGAGTGAAGCAAAGAGGCAAACTCTTTGTTAATAAAACGAGGATGACACCTAATTAGGGGCCTGACTGATACTGGATTTTAAGGGCCGATGCCAATACTGATAGATATTAGGGAGTTAAAAACTCGGCCGATAATCTTATATATACACAGAATATGGACATAAAAAGTAGGGCTGGGCAATAAATTGATATTATATTGATATGGTGATATTTTATGGATATCGTTTTAAGATTTTGAATATCATGATATAGAAAAATGTGTTTTTTCCAACTTTTAAAAGCTGCATTACAGTAAAAAATTTACTTTGAGCTTAACAAACTGTTCTATTATCTGCCCTTTATCCACTTAGTCGTTATATCCACATTACTGATGATTATTTATCCAAAATCTCATTGCGTAATATTTTGTAAGAGCATCAACAGTCATCCCTATAATACTGTCAAAATATCGATAAAAGTATTTGGTCAAAAATATCGTGATATTTGATTCTTCCCATATCGCCCAGCTCTGATAAAAAAGGACATTTTTTTCAATGTGGTTATAAAACATTTGACGTGTAACGGAGGCCATGATATTTTACAGTTTAACTATATTTATTGTACTTAATGACTGAACTAATAAACTTCCCTGGAAATTTAATAATTATAAATGACTATAAATAATAAAACACATACAACAAAAAACAGGTGTATAAATTAACCCTTACATACTGTTCAGGGTCAAATTTTACCTTTTGTTGAAATCAAAAAGCTGTAAAAACACCTGCTAGACATTTCCTAATATGATCCACAGGGTACAAAAAAAAGGAATAAAATGCATCTTTTTAAAAATCGTGTGCAGCTGATACACATTTTTATATGCAAATATACAAATGTACCTGTGTTTATTAAAAAAAATGTAGAAAATCAGTGTTAAAATGTGTTGTTGTATTCATCATATTCTATAAATTGTTGTCCTGGATCATAAAATAGTGATGATGAATGTACCCCCCCCCCCAATAAGATTAATCAAACATGTATTAATGACTGATGGGGAACTTATGAATGTGAATTGGTGTAGAGACTATGAGTCAAAATATGAACAGTATGTGAGGGTTAAACTTGAATTAAGAAAAAAAAATATATAAATTAAATGCCTATATAACTTTTAAAAAATACATCATCGCATATCAGAGTACATACACGCCGTTACTGATACCTGTGACAGGCAAATACCTACCGATATATCGGTCTGGCTCAACACATAATAATACATGCAATAGATCGTAGATTAGCCCTGAAGAAGTTTGAAGTAACTGTACCTGTAGTCCAGCCCTCTGGGAGCGTGACACTGCTTTCGCCTTGGCTTTGCCACTGTCTTTCCCTGCTTTGCCACCAGCCTGCAAAAGAAGTAATTTGAAGAAATTTAAGATAGTAAAAGCTATACAGAATATGAAACTAGACAAAATGTATGCTGAAATATGTGATGCATGCATAAACCCTGCACACAAAACACAAACACTGCTTCATTTACAAACTATTGGGGGAGGAGTAACAGTGAATAGACTGCTCAATACTAAAAAAAAAAAAAACGTTTTAAACAATGTGCTAGACTATACATATACAACAAAATAGCACTGATCTGTGTATAAATCATGCATGCATGTATGTGTGCACAAGCAGCCCCTGGTTTAAACTAGTATCGCTTTCCCGCCAATCACAAATAAAACATAACAAATCACAGGCGGCAACGACAACGGTTACCGGAAATGTAACACTATGCATGAAACTTGGCAACAAAACGATTTTTTACAAAAAACAAAAAACAAAAAAAAGAGAGGGAAAATTGCACAAATACACATACAGATAATATAAATAAATACCAATGCTGACAGCCATAATAACCCCAAAACAAACAAGTTTAAATGAGAAGATTAACGATTTTTAAAAAGGCTTTACTATCATGTAATTTAAAAACATATATAAGTCACGTACACATTTTTTGAGATGTGACCCACACTCGTATTTTTACTTTAATGAAAGACGTGTCAACAAATAAATAATAGCTAACTAACCTTCCGCTAAGCCAATGAAACAGCTCAGTGTAGCATGCTAATGGTTGCTAAGCTACCTTTCAAATGAGACCAAGTAAAAAAAAAAAACATTCTAATGTTACTATGCATCAGTGTTTTAAAGACCGTGTGCTAAAGCCTCAAGTGCACACACACACACTATTAATACTTTAGCAAATATACGGTTATTATAGCACTGAAGGAAAAGACACTAAAAAAATGTACTTCCCACATACTAAAGGTTAATGCTAACGTATTAGCTGACAGTTGGTCGGATTTCCACAGTTATAATTCAAAACAGCACTTTCAACAGTTGCACAATAACTAAACAAAAAAAATAATATGCCGAGATCCCGTGTGGGCGCGTTAAAGCACCAGTTAAAAGCGCACATACCATTTTTCCGTCTCGTTATTTGATTGTAGAACTGAGTAAAGATAGCAAACTAATTTCGGGCTCCCGAAAGCAAAGAAACAATAAAGCCCCTCTCGCAAATCTTTTCCATGCGACCCCACGTGGGGAGTCCGCACTGTCCAATCGCAGTGCGTGTTGTTGCTTCGAATCTGGGCTTTGACCAATTGCCGGGCGGCTTGCAGAACTGTCACCCATCCCCCACACCCTAAGATCGCCGTTGCCTGCCTTTTGCGCACGGAACCAACAAGTAGGCGGGACTCTCTCGCTCTGTGTGTGTGTGTGTGTGTGTGTGTGTGTGTGTGTGTGTGTGTGTGTGTGTGTGTGTGTGTGTGTGTGTGTGTGTGTGTGTGTGTGTGTGTGTGTGTGTGTGTGTGTCCTTACAGGGGCATCCATCCCCAAAAAAATGTACAAAATACATAATCAGGATGCCGTTAACTCTTTAATTTCAGTACAAGGACATTTATGACTTCTTTAAACACAAATACTGTTGTGCTGACCGCACCGAGAAGCTACTTTATGTCAACCGTTAATGCCCTAACGGACGCATGTAGATATATACGTTAACCATCGATGATAGTGACGTAGGCAGCCGTTATGGATTGTAAATACAATATATATACACTCGAATGTCATCCAGAGGGCGGTGACGTTTCATTGACAGGCAGGAGAATCGACCAATGAGAACGCGAGCCTGTTATCAGATGTTCTAGTTGACAGCTGAAGTGACCAATCAGAGCCCAGAAAGCAGCGTTCGGGTTTCCTCTACGTCCTCACGCAAGCAAAAGGGGAGGAGGGAGGGGTAGGGGGTCAAAGATACGCAGAGAAACGGGCTGCTGCTGGTGGCGAAGATGGCGGATGGGGACAGTGGCAGTGAGCGCGGTGGCAGCAGCGGCGGTGGCGGTGGCGGTGGCGGCGGAGGGGGTGGCGGTGGAGGAGGCGGAGGTGGCAGCGGGTTTCAGCATTACCAGCGGGAACCGGAGACCCAAGAGCTGGCGTCGAAGCGGCTGGACATTCAGAACAAACGCTTCTACCTTGACGTGAAGCAGAACGCCAAAGGCCGGTTCATCAAAATCGCCGAGGTCGGTGCGGGAGGCTCCAAAAGCCGGCTGACCCTCTCCATGTCAGTCGCCGCAGAGTTCCGCGACTACCTGGGCGACTTCATAGAGCACTACGCCCAGCTGGGGCCTAGCACCCCGGAGCAGATCGCTCAATCATCCGGCGGGGATGACACCGGGCCTCGACGGGCCTTGAAGAGCGAGTTCCTGGTGCGGGAGAACCGTAAGTACTACCTCGATTTGAAGGAGAACCAGCGCGGGAGGTTCCTCCGCATCAGGCAGACGGTCAACAGAGGCCCCGGCTTCGGTGTAGGAGTAGGTGGCATCCCTGGGTCTGGCATGCAAGCCGGGCAGACCATCGCACTCCCGGCGCAGGGGTTAATAGAGTTCCGTGACGCCTTGGCCAAGTTGATAGACGACTACGGCGGCGACGAGGAGGATCTGTGCGGTGCAGGAGGAGGAGCAGGAGGCTACAGCGAGCTACCCGAGGGCACCTCCATTATGGTGGACTCCAAGCGCTTCTTCTTCGACGTGGGGTCCAACAAGTACGGGGTTTTCTTGCGGGTGAGCGAGGTGAAGCCCAGTTACAGGAACTCTATCACGATACCGTTCAAGGCGTGGGGCAAGTTCGGGGGAGCGTTCAGCCGCTACGCCGAGGAGATGAAGGAGATCCAGGAGAGGCACCGGGACAAGATGTACGAGAGGAGAACCGGAGGAGAGGAGTCAGAGGAGGGCGACGACGTGGACGACGACTGATGGAGGAAGAAGAAGAAGAGAGAAGAGTGGTTACATGTGTGGTTTGAAGATGACAACATGATGCAAAAAGCCTGGAGATAAATACATAGAAACAAGAGAGAGATGCATGATATGATGAAAAGAACTTTTAAAAATGCTATTAAAAAAAAAACAGCAGGAGTAAAATTATATATATAAAAAAAGTATATTTGACTGAAAATTACTGTCTATATAAGAGAATCATGTTCTAAAAAGTTTAGGTGGATTTTATAGCTAAAAATTGAGTGCGGACTGCAGTAGTCAGCTCCTGTATGAGATTCCCCATTGATTTATATATATATATATATATATGTGTGTATGTATATGTGTGTGTATATATATATATATATATATATATATATATATATATATATATATATATATATATACACATATAAAATATGAGTCCATTTGATAACCTCAAACATGTAGCCCAGCAAATTAAGTTTGACAGTGCTCAAGACACAGCAGTAGGTCTCCAGTCCCACTTCCGAGCTGATATCTAATTGTAAGAGCTCACTTGGTGCTGACCTGTAGTCTGTGTGATGATGATAATAATAAGAAGGAAGTGTGAAACATGCGACATACTCAAAAACCAGCAGGTGCGTCAGTGGGAGTGAGACGGAGCGCCTGCATCACTCACCATGGCTGTGTGTGTTTTTCGTCTATAAAAGATTTTTTAAAAGAGTGACCTGTAAACAAACGGCTTGCCCCAGACAGACCCACAACAACACCCAGAACCTCGGTCTCAGCTATAGAAGGAGGGGGGGGCATCCTTGGCATCGCAGGGCATCCACTCAGCTCAGCGATGTCCCACAAGGTGATCTGTTACAAGCACACGACTCATTTGGATTCTCTGGACAATCCAAATGAGTCCAAATGACCTCCCTCTCTCTGCCCTCCCCCCTCCTCCTCATCCCTTCCTTCCCGTCCCTCCCTCCTGGAGCATCCCTCAGGTGCTGACCTCCTGCTCCAATAGCTGAAATGTGGTGATGCCTGCTCACACGTGGCATGTTGTGTCTCAGGGCTTGGCGAGTCCCATCCGTAATTTTTTTGGGGGTGTGTGTATATCAGCATCACCTGTGCCTGCACGTCATTCTTAGAGAGGTTCTGGGTGCAGATCTGGTCAGCCGCCAGTTGCTGCAGCCGAGACGTCTGTGGCAACTGATGACGTCTCAAATGATGCAGGGCCACGTTTGACCCCCCTGTGACCCTTTTTTTTACTCAAAGGGGATGCAGTGAGCTCAGGCCTCTCTAATGGCACTAGTCACAATTTTTCAAGTTAACGCTTAATATTGCCGGGCTTCAAGGGAATTTACCTTGTTGACTTATTTAGGGGTGCGCCATTTGGATCCTTTAATCTTGAACTCAGACCATTAATGACTGAGGCAATATTCAGTCTGATTGTAAGAAAAATTAGGTGCTTTGGGATAACAAAAACCCAAAAAAATGGGGTGCTGTACCTAAAGGAAAAAAAAAAGAAATAAAAATATATACTGGAAGAGATTTACTTACTAAAAAAAATCAAGTATAGATAGAATTATTTTTCAAAAGAGATATATTGAAATATGTCTTTAGAAATATGAGACATTTATTAGATAATGCTGCCTTAAAGTGGCTTATTTAAAACACTAAACTTGGATGCAACTGTCCAGGATGATATTTCATACCTGCTTTTTTTTTTTTTTTTTCCTAACATTTCTTTTATTCCTTTTAGAGGAAAAGTACAACAGCAGATTGATAACAAGAGTATGTTATAGCAATTTCTAGAAACAACTTCATTGAAGTAGTTTTTTTTGTTGTCAGCGAACACTCAGCACTCCAGTTCACTTTACAGAGCATCGAGTTGTCCCCTCGTTTCAGTCCACCCGTTTTACCATGTTTTTGTCCATAAATTGGCTTTCCATCAGTTGCCATACGACGCAAACATTTAAAAAAGCATCTGCAATTATCTACATTTTTAGTGCTCCTTTTTAAAATAAATATGATCTTCTTTTTTTTTGCATGCCTGCTCTTGCGGAGCTGCCTTGTGTTCTTTTTTCTTTTCTTTATTTCTTTCTTTTTTTGCATACTGATTGCTGTATGATGGTATTTATCCATATTTGAGAAGAGCGGTTTTAAGTTTTATTTCTGTATTGCAATGGAGAAGGAAGAAAAAAAACAAAAAATTAAAGTTTACTTCTACATAACGATGATGATGATGATAGATTAAAAAACAACAAAAAAAGCCACAAAAGTTCCCACGCTTCTTTTGGGGGGAAAATGTCACTTTCATTGTCCCACTTCCCTTTTTGGTGTGTAAAACCTCTCGTTGAATTTTTATTTTTACCCACTTCAACACAGCACAGAAATGCCATATGAAAAAAATAAAATAATGAACACCTGGGAGCAATAGTTTTTTTTTTCTTTTCTATTGATATAAATATACTATATATATATATAATATTACACATGAGATTGAACTACATCCTTCTTCCTGTACTGTGTTACGTGAAATGGCAGCTGTTTCAGTCATGTGTGTTCTGCTGTAATATTCTACCAAGTTCCTTTCAACGAGAAATAAAAAAGGTTTTTGCTCAGGAGAGGTGTCGTCTTTTTATCCTCTTACGTGCTCTGTTCCACCAAGGTGTTACCAACTGGTTGTAGCTTATGGCTCTTTATTTTAACTCCTCCCATCTTCACATGCTATTTAAAGGTTATGAAAATACAGTAAGCAACAAAATAAGGTTGGTTTTAAAATGATTATTTACTTTTTGTTTGGGAAATGTGAAAAATAAACAATACTGTGTACTAGCTCGTGATTTCCTGCAAGTTCAACGCTTTAGTTTGACAATAGCAACAAAAACTGAAATCTTAAGTCCACTTTTTAGCTTTCTCCAACATTTGAAAAGTAATGAAAAATACAGTAAGCAAAAAAAGTCTTTAAAATGATTAATATTTCCACTTTGTTTGATTTGATTAAAACATCCACAATCACTATTTTATGGTTCAGGAGAACATTTTATAGAATATGATGAATACAACATATTTGAATGCTGATATTTCTATAAACAAAGGTAACATTTGGATGTTTGCATATATAAAAATGTGTCTCAGCTGCACAAAAATGTAAAAATGCATCTTATTTACTTTTTTTTGTATATTCTGGGTCACAATAGGAAAAGTCTGGCTAAAATAAACGTGTATGTGCTGTATTTACAGCTCTCAAATGTTAAATTGGGTCAGATTTGACCCAGAACAGTTTACAAATGTGAAAAATAAACTATACTTTGTGTGATTTCCTGCAAGTTTAACACTTTAGTTAACAATAGTAACAAAAAATGTAATCTCAAGTCCACTTTTTAGCTTTCTCCAACTACATCTCTGTAAGTTTGTAAGAGTGAAACAGTGAATAAAACATTTCCACACCCAACTTCCAAAGCAGGTTACTGTTTTGTTTTTGTTTTTTTTAAGTGGGACATGATTTTATACAAAGGCAGTTTACACAAGCAGTGTTTTCAGTGCTTTTACACGCTGTGATTTTCTAAAAGCACGCTCATCGTGACAGACAGGTGCGTCGACATCAGAGCGAGAGCAAAAGAGCTTTAAACACGCCGACATGTAAACCTGATGTTTGTTTCATGTGAACAAAAGACGTCACAGATCAGATCCTCCTCTGAGGTTGACGGTGTTTCAGTGACGTCGCTCGCTGTGATCTTAGCTTGGTTTCTCCATCTATCACACATGGATAAATAGAGGGGATCCCCACTGCTGTTTTTGGCACAAGACTTAACTGTGCAGAAAATGTCTGTTTGAACTGCTGGGAGATTAAAAAAAAGATTACATAAATGCAGTGTTCAACATAAACCTTACACACCGTTCACAGTCAAATTTGACCCATTTTTACATTTGAGAGCTGTAAAAACCTCCAATACATATTTATTTTAGCCGGACTTTTCCTAATGTGACCCACAATATACAACATTGGAAATAAAATGCATCTTTTTTAAATTTTTTGTGCAGCTAATACATATTTTTATGAATGCAAATATACAAATTTGACCTGTGTTTATTGAAAAAAATCAACATCACCATTCAAACATGTTACTGTATTCATCATATTCTATTAAATGCTCTCCTGGACCATAAAATAGTGATTTTGAATGTCATTTCTCCACATAGGATGAATCAAACATGTATTAATGACTAATGTTAACTATATGAGTCAGAATATGAACAGTATGTAAGGGTTAATCAGATAGTAATAACAGAATATAATCATGTCAAACTATAATAAAACATTTGTTAGGCTCATTACTATCGCTACCAGTGCTTTACAGAGAAAAGAAAAGGTAGACTAGACAGGAGAAGGCAACAAATGAACACAGGCAGAGTTAAGTTACAAGATATTCATTATATATTTGAGACACATGAGTTTTTAGATGCTTTTGAGATCTGTTTTTGGCACTGATGCAAGACTTAACTCGGGCAGAAAATGTCTGTTTGAACTGCTGAGAGATTAGTGAGTCTGTGAAGAAGATGATATAAATGCAGTGTTCAACTTCATCCAGTTTAAGATAGTTATTTAGGGTGGAGGACGAGGGTGTTAATTAACAGAATTTTATCATGTCAAACAATAAGTAATACATTTCTTAAGCTCATTACTATCAAATCAAACAAGCATGCAAATATTATTCATATAGAAACCTTTAAAAAAAGTTGTAAAGTGCTTCACAGAGAAAAGAAAAAGGGGAAAGAAGAGATAGAATAGAGTTAAGTTAACATTGCTCGGTATATATTATACATTATATTTGAGACAAATTAGTTTTAAGATGTTTTTTTTAGAGATGTGAACACATTTTGCTTCTCTGAGACTTTGCAGGATGATTTTCTACGACAGCAAAAGAGTGAAAAAGATGAATCTATAGACTTAGACATGCAAGAAGTTGATAAATCCATAATCAAATTTAATTTAAAACTGTTGAGATTCATTATTGTTTCTTCTGGACTGATGGTGATCAAATTTAGTATTCAGATCTTTCACTAAAGTAGAAGTTAAGTAGGCATTTTCCAAGGTGCACAGAGAAGGAAAGAAATCTGAAGAGGTGAAAACGTCAGCATCACTTGTCGTACAATGAACAATTTTATTACGAGATGCATTCAGGCTCCTTGATGAAGGCTACAAGCCAAAACACTCATGTTAAAGGTGATCTTTATAATGCAAGTGATGCTGGAGTTTTCACTTGCTCAGACATAAAAAGAAGTAGTAATACCACAATGCAAAGTACTTAAGTATTACTATCAAACTGCCCTTAAAGTATCCAGAGTAAAAAATACTCATATGTAACGTGGAGTTTTGAATTATGCAGCCATCAATGTCCTGATAGATATTTTTCTTTTAAATCTTGTCCACACAACCTACAACTTAATTATTCGCTCATGACCTCACGTGAATCCCATCGTTTTTCACATCCTGAGCAGGTTAACTCAACCACATAACTGAAAACACCTGTGAGGGTGTGTAGGGCCTTTAATTCCTAATAATGCATTAAAGTTAATCACATGTTTTGTGTGTAAAATTACAGAAATACTAAAACTTTAATAAGAGTAGCAAAGTAAATACAATATCAGCACAATATTTTCCTATTACATGTAGTGGAGTATAACTGTAAAGTAGCATAAATTGGAAATAGCAATAATAATAATAATAATAAAAGTACAAGCACCTCAAAATTGTACTGAAGTATAAAATATTGGAATGAATGTACTTTGCTGTGTTCACCACTGGGGAGCAGGGCACAAACATCCAAAGTTAAGACCAAAAGATGAGTTGGAAAGGTGCACACATTAATGCAATTGTTTAATTTCATGGTTTTCTATTATTAAGAGCTTGAATAACTAATTTATTAAATTGTCAGGTGGATACTCTGCTTCAGCTGATCTGCTTAATGAAACATTTAGTACTTAAATTGTTAAAAGAAAATACAAGACATGTTTTGTGTGTTCTTCTAATCCAGTATACCGCAAATGAAGGTGTTGCATTGAATTCAGTTTCCTCCAAAAAAAAAGCCTCATAAGGTATTAAAAAGTTTCATATTACATTCACAAACGTCTTGATCTTTTCTCTCTTGCCTGCGAGCATTAATGGGAGATTTAAAATGTTTTTGTATCTGACAGCAGGCTGTCGGGAGACACCTATAAACTAAACATAATGTTATGATTATTTTATTATATTTGTTTTGTTTACAACTTATCATTTATTGTTTTTTATTCTTTTGTATTGATGCTCTTCTATTTTTACTGTTCACTTTTCTCCATCGTGCATAAAAGAATAAAGGAATATCTTATCTTATCTTATCTTAAAAGACTGTTGAGACTGTTTAATCCTTGTATTTCGTGGCGTTTTAGTCGGCACCATCAGACCAAACACTGTTGCTACTGCTCCATTCAGTAGCTCATCGTCTCATAATGGGCCTGTGTCGGTTTTAGCAAAAAAAAACTAAATTAACTTACATTAATTTCATCTTAAAATTGGTTTATCCATTTATGCTGCTTTTATGGGTCCAGGCACTTTAATTCAGTTAGTTATATAATTAGGAATTATTTAACTTTATAAATGCATGGCCTTATCATCACAACATTGTGAAACAGGTATTAAATTACATTCTATATGCTATTAAAAAGGTCTTTAAACAAGGTCTCCCTGTTTTTCCCTGTATTTAAAATAGTGCACTCATCTGGCAATCTAACACATTTAACAATGAGGTCACATCTACTGCTACATTCACACCTTAAACTAAACCTCAGTGAAGCAGCCCAAGAATAGGGACCAGTGTATCCCCTCGAGGTTTGTGTGGAAGCTAAAATACCGAGCTGCTGCACGGGCCCACATGGCGCAGGTCAACAGGGCAACATGTGAAAGGCCTGACGGGGCGGGGACCAGCTCTATTTTGGAGGTACTGAAAGTTACTCAGCTGTCTGCAATCTGTCAAACCTCAAGAAGAGGAAAGATGATTCAGAGAAAAGTCTTCAGGGAGTCTGCTACTCTTCCTCTACCGACCACAAAGGAGGGTTTCAGGTGGTGATGACTTATTTCATATAGCGCTCTGTAAATGACACTGCTCCATTATCAAAGTCCAGTTCAGAAAATTACAAGTAGAATAAGGAAAAGACGAATATTTGATGTGTTCAGCTGTATTTCACTTTTATCCCTTGCATCACTGGTCAAATAAAGTCAAATGTGACCCATTTTTACATTTGAGAACTGTAAAAACAGCTTATACATATTTCTTTTAGCTGGACTTTTCCTATTGTGACCCACAGTATACAAAAAAGGAAATCAAATGAATCTTTTTTTTAATTTTTCTGCAGCTGATACACATTTTTATATATGCTAATATACAAGTTTGACCTGTGTTAATAATCTTTTTTTTAAATGGACCATAAAATACTGATTGTGAATGTCTGTTTTCCATAAGATTAATCTAACATTTATTAATGACTGATGGGGAGTTCATTAATGTGAATTGGTGTAGACACTAATTATAAGTCAGAATATGAACAGTATGTGAGAGTTAGAAGAGCATTTATGAAGTTTCAGTCATTTTCCGTTGAGATCAACAAGTAAATAGAACAGATGGTCCCTGTAAGTTAAATATGAGGACATATAGTCTTATGATGCCATCAGGTGACACTTTCTAGAGTTGCGTCACTGACCTGACTGTCATGCTCTTTAAAGGTTTCCCTTGAGATTTCCTTCAAAATAAGTTTTATTTTCAGTGCTTCCAGCTATAAGTCAGAAAATGTGCCAGTACATCCAATTTAAAACCCCCATAATGTCCTGGTGTTGAATGAAATACTTCCAAGGAGAATGCTTCAAATTCTGCCTGCCTTATTAATAAATAGTTCTCCCATTACTCAGCAAAAAGAGCAGCTCCACATGACACCATCAGTAGCAGGACTGAGATTAGACCACCAGAGGGCGTCAGTGCAAAAAAACAAACTGTGTGCTTCATATTTGGCTTCAGTGACACATATTACCAAATACATTTCCAGTGAATTAAATCACCACAGATTTATAAGCTAACAGGGGTTTACAGGACCAGCAAGTATTGCAATTTGGCCACTTTTGGCTGCTTAGCAACAGCAACATCCCATTGGAGATGGGAAAATAAAGTATTTCTGCATCTTATAGCTCTGATTATGAATTAAGTTCTTATTAGATGATTTGGCATCTCGTGATTTACATAGAGTGCCAAGGTTAAGGTTAGAGAAAAATTAAAGTTATGGTTAATGAAAATTTGAATGTAAATCAACAGGTTGTGAATTGTGATGTGCAAATAGTAGCAATTTCCAAGGAAATATGTGTGCGGTGGGTACAAAATCTGCCACACCCAGAATTATGTATTTAATACTTTAGTCATGAGATGCAGCAGAGTTATGAGAAAAGGTTCACTTGCAGTCAGAGAAAAAAACAGTGTTTGTCTATACAGCTCCTTGAACAACACATCAGGACTTGTGATGATTCTTGTGTAGGCAAAGTGGCCTTTTCAGGAAGTATCAGAGCCAACTGGATAGCCATGTGAAGACTGTGTGGGTAGAGAGCCAACTAATATTTCCACAGTTACACAATTTTGTGCAGAATGATGAGAAAGATTCACTCTTAAGTTCCCAAATGCAGCGATTCATTTGACCTTTGTTGAAGCTTTAACATTGACATCAACAGAAAAACATGAAGCAAATGAATGATCTTCAAGAATCTGCATACGTCGTTTTTGTAATAAAGCTGCATTGTGAATGTATGAGCCAGTAGCTGCAGGCTCACTGATAACATGACGAATACCGTGACTAAGTGTTATATCTTTTCAAAAGGCTTGTTCTCTGTCTGTTTCAATGTGTCACATGTGCGTTCCGCTGTGAGGATGAGGCTACGTCTTCTACTGCATACTCCTCCTCTTCTTTAGCCTCGTCATTCAAACGCTGTTCATGTCCCTCATGTGCTCATGCACGCATGAGCTTTCATTCACATAAACAAACACCTTCCCCTCCTCTCCGCGTCACACACATCCTCTGTGACCTCTCCGAGCTCCGAGTGATGAAGAGTGTGTGCAGAGAGAGAGGAAAAATTAAGAGGGACAGAGCACTAATGTGTGTGAGTGAGAGAGAGAGAGAGGGCAGCTCAAGGGCACGTAATACCCCGCTGGGCCGGATGCCATTGAAAGGGGGGGATTATTTCACATGTCCCAATGGCCTGCTCCAGAGATATGAGCCACGCTAATCTGTCCGTCCATTAACCTGAGCAGGCGTGCAGTGAGAGGTACAGTAAAGGCAGAGGATTGCATCTCTTTAAGGTGGTAGTAATGGTGATGGTGGGGTGTTGAATACACCTGGTGCTTGATGCCGTACACCCCACACACTCATCTAAAAGAGCCACTGCAACACTTGCTGCCCATCAGTAATGCATGATGACGCATTATGTTAGCAGGGTACTTTAAATGGAGCAGGGAGAGAGTTTCAGAAAAAAGAAAAAAAAACAACATTATGAAGAATTGCACACAAATGTTATGTTCCAGTGCATTAAAAAGTTTTGTTTCCCACATGTAAAACACATTGATCTCCACACATTACAGTAACAAGGTCCTTTTTTAATGGGCAGCTCATAAAAACTTACAAGAACAGTCAAAATTTAGATTTTTAAAAGTTTTCACATAAGATAAAAGATAAAAACTGAAAATAGTGTTAGTTTAATGCATTAGTTTAATTGTAAATGAAATATTCTACTAATGTGTATTAATTATGAAATGCTAATGAGCAAATTAATTAATGTTCTAATATTTTTTTATGGCCCCTGTCAGTTATGGACCCTTACAATCGTTCTAACTTTTCACCCCTTATGGCGCCCCTGACTGTTATTACCAGTTTCCCACTTATAAATAGCATTTATTTCAGCATGCAAGTCAAAATGATTATTATTATGAAACTTTCTGAAAGCTCATACTGCAAAAATGGATGCTTCTCATCAGCCAACGTTAGTCATTCGAGGTGAGTAAACACACATTCTACATAGATATACTGTTATATTGTCAGTGCACTGTATTTTTAACCCTCACACGACCAAATCTGCAATCATACCACCTTCATAAACATGGAGACCTTCCCGTCTTTACCATCAAACACATATGACATCAGGGCAGGATTGGCCTACCTAAATCAAACATACTTAACATTAATCGCTTAGTTGAGAAACACAAAAGCATGTGGATGGACACAGAAACAACACCTGATAAACAAGTGTGAACACATTTAACATTTTCATGATTTCATAATAATGTTTTTAACACTTCTAGGAAATCTAGGGACATGTATTTTTAAATTTTAACCACAAGACAGCACAATATTAGATTAAACTTTGCATGAACGTCACTGTATAATGAATCACTGCTACCCAAGAAATGAAGTGATCTTCAGAGAAACCAAAACCACATGCTGATTTTGACTCTATGGATTTATCTATTGTAAATGTCAACTGAGAAAAAACTAAAACCTGTATTAAATTCAACCTTCGATTCTGTACCGCAGCGTGCTTGCCTTTATTTAAAAGCAGCAACCAGAATATTGTCATAGTCAGACATATTGATGGTGTTGTTAAGGAAAAGTCCAGGTCCAGTATACAACTTACACAAGTGTGATGTGGAGACGTGAAGCCTCCAGTGCACACACGGAAAAAACATACCAATCATAAGTTATTATTTAATTTTTCATTAAACTTGACCATTTATTTGGACTATTCGTCCCATATGACAGAAACTTAGTATTAATCTATTGTGATTATTAACATCACAGGTTGCTGTTATAAGTTTCAGTCAATCATACCCGAGTTGCATCTGCGATCCTGCTAACATGTTGTATTTTTTTTGACAGGTGCATTTTGACATATACACGTGTGATTTCCAAATGTGTGACTTAAGATCACTTATGAAATGTTTCACTTCACATGTGACAGAATCCTTTTCCATTTCCAAATTAATGCTCCAAACCCTGGACGTGATTTCCAAATGTTAAATTTAAGATCGCATGTGAAATATTTTAGTCAATATGTGAAAAACTGAGTTTCACATGTTTTTTTAAGGGGGATCTTTGATGTCAACACAAATTTTATTCTTGAGAATTCCCATGTAAGAAAAGCAGATTGAGGCAAAGTCAGCACAAAAAAAAGAAAAGAAACTGGTATAAAAGCCAGAAATAACTGATTTCCAAATGATCAAGAAACCAAAACCTCAGCATTAAAACCCTTCCTGAGTATTTCAACAAACTCTTAAGTGTTACTATCTCAGGAAAGAGGTAACTGGTCTGGGTTGGACTTTCCCTTTTCCTGCTGGACTTCTTGCTTAGCCTGCCTGACCACACACAAGAAGCTGGCTTTGCAAAATTAAAAGAACAAGTTAGTCAGCAGAGAAGTGAGAATAAATGGAAGAGGGGGGATTTCAAAGAGTACAAAAATGAAGATGAGAGGAGGGTTGAGGAAGACGATGGAGAGGTGAAGTGGGAAGTAAAAGAGGAGAGTGATGCGTGCATCGAATCTGGACCACGCAGGCTACGCAGGCTGCCGAGCCAGTATCCCATAGTGGTGAATAAGGGGCTTCTGAGCTATTTTTAGCCAGTGTTGCCATGTGTGAGGAATGTTCTCTGCCACATATTCAGGCAAACTGTATATTTTCTATGCGCATGACACAGCGCCATCCTAATCCCATGCATGAATGGAGAAAATGATCAGCTCAACTCCACAGAAGTGAGCTGCTGAGAGATGCAGCACAGCGCATGATGCACACACACACACACACACACGCACACACACACACACACACACACACACACACACACACACACACACACACACACACACACACACACACACACACACACACACTGTCTCTTCTTTTTAGTATAACTGTCTTCTCTTCCTGTCATCATATCGCTTCTCTTCTTCTCCCTGCATCTGCACATTTCCTTCTTGTTCTCTTTCCTGCTCTCAATGTCAATTCAATTCACTGAGCTTTACCGGCATGCTGAATACAGCTGAAGACATTTTACCAAAGCAAGACCATCTGTCTCTCTTTATTTAAAACTGTTTTTCATTTTCTGTGTGTCTAATTAGGATAAAAACTCAAGGTAGACATAACCATTGCCCAAGAGAGTTTTTAGATAATATATATGTTCATTCATGGATAGGTCATATTCCATCCTCTATATGTCAAGAGATAAGATATCAAAATAGGTCAAAACCAATGTTGGAGAGTAACTAGTTACATGTAACGTTAGGTAATTTAAATAAATACAAAGGAGGTTACATCTGAAGTCAGACCTTAAAGATTTTGCTCAGGAGAGTTTTTTCCTCATTTTTGATATTTAACATGTTACTGAATACATATATTACTGTTTTTAGTTCTTTGAAATCATTATTTTCTTAATCTTTTGTACATAAATCATGACATGAGCTTAAATTGTGTCACAGTACCAATTAAGCTCCATGCCGGACTATTGACTTTTTTCATCAAATATCTTTATTTTATATTCCAAAATCAACATGAACTAATGAATACATTTTCAAATGAGAGATAAATGTTGCTTTATAAGAAATGATCTCCCTTATAAATCATGTCAGTATCCATGAAAAACAGCTGAACTTAGATTTTGGTGCTTAATGGGAACATTTACCCTAACAGCTGAAAACATTCATTAGAAAATTAGAAAAGTAATCAAATGTAATAAGTTACATTACTTTGATTAAATAATTGAAATAATGACATTACTTACTACATCTTAAATAGAATAACTAGTAATCTGTAACCTATTACATTTCTAAAGTAACCTTCCCAACCTGGCACTCAAGTTAACTGTGTTTGAATGTGACAATGATGAACTGTGCTGTGTAGACAAAGTAACCTTCCCAACCCTGGTGGGAATGTCCATTTTGATCCATAACATAACCCCTTTACATGACATTAAAAATAAATATCACAACAATTATACAGACGCAGAGAATTGACATAGTTGCAGTTATTTAATTTTATCCTGATTTCTGATTAAAACAACTCAATTATTTCGTTCTCTGGGGGATAACTGTTTTCTTGTGACAGTGGAAAAACTGATGAAATGATCCTTTCATCGCACAAAATCAGCTTCATTATCGTTATCGTATGTTGAATGTAGAAATTGTGACCATTTTGACTTCTACAGAATAAGAAAAAAAAAACCCACAAAAGGAAACTAAAAACAAGGCAACTATCAGTTTGAGGACGTTTTGAGGAACCTTACGTTGCCATTTCTAAAGACTTCCTCTAAAATCCAGCAATGTTCAGTTCACACAAAATGGAAAAAGAAATTGGGCGTTTCAAAAAAGGAAAAAAACATGAAACTGAATTATTATATTATACCATAAAGAGCAGAAAACAATCACCTTCACTAACTAACTGTTCCTACTCTAATGCTAAATACTATATTGTATATACAGTACTGTGCAACATTTTCAACCACTTCTTATTCTTATCCATAATGTAATACGGCTCCAAATGTATTCTGCAACACACAGGCAGAGTCATAAATAAATATCTTCAACAACAAGAAGAACAAAGAGTCCTGCAACTGATGGTTTGGCCCAAACAGAGCTCTGATCTCAACATCATGGAGTCAGTCTGGGATTACACAAAGAGACGGAAGCAGCTGAGACGCCGAAATCCACAGAAGAAGAAGAACTGTGGCAACTTTTCCAAGATGGAGGAACAACCGACCTGAAAAACTGTGCAAAGATGTACCAAGAAGAGCTGGTGCTGTTACAAAGGCGAAGCACGGATACACCAAATATTGAAAATATAGGTTTCTATTGTTTGTGGGTCAGTGACAAATAAGAATTGGCAAGATGAGCAAATCAAAAATATCTAAAAAATGTTTTAAAAGCAGCATCAGGTTTGTTGAAATGTACTTTTTGTATTTTTGTTGGTTTTATGTCATTTGAAATGACATTTGCACCATTTTTCTAACCAAAAGTAAGACTGAATGCTCCTGAAAATGTCAAATGGTGTAACCACAAAAAAATGATAATGAAATATGTTATCCACCTACAGTGTATTTAAGTGTACTTATTGTATTGCAATTGCATTCCATCACCTTTATTTAATATAAAAAGTAATATAAGATAATGCCAAACTAGTTGATATGGTGTCTGGTCTGTCTGATATGGTTTACTGAGAATTTAGCGTTTGTTAAAATGTTTTTTATGGTTACACCACTTAGACATGTTTGCCATAATCCTCTAATATATTCTCTCAAAATGGATAAAAAGCAAAAATATTATGCTGGGTCCACAAAAAAGAATGTGTACAAGTTATTCATATGTTTATTTTTTCTAATTTTAACCCCTTTAAATTTGACTAAACCACATGGACACAAAACAACGTCATTGACCCTTGTACCAGGTTAATTGATAATTTTTTGTAAGCGTTCTCACTTTATTTTTAGTGCCTTAACTTTTACATAACACTGTACTCACAATAACTGAACAGATAACCTCCACCATCAGTGTGCTTTCTGCATCATCTCACCTGTGGTACCAAATTACTCATCACTCACGAGCCATGATAGCAGTACCGCATAAATGCCACATGTCCGCAGCAAAGATCAAGTCTGCGTCACAAAACCGGTCCAGCTCACCTGCAGTCAGGGATGCTGCTGAGCGTCAGGACTCTCAATGATCCACTGAATGATTCAGGAGGTACAGACACGGATCAGAGCCTGCTGGTAATGATAAATATTGTAGTGGGAGAGGCTGTTGTTGAGCTCGTCCAGAGAAAAATCGTTAAAAATTGCTGGAATGCAGCAAGTGATGCCAACAGCATCATGCAACACTCGTCAGTCACTGATGAAGACTAAAAACACAGATTGCATAGATACATTTGAAGACTCATGCTGCATCCATATCCGCTATGCTGTTTTTGGAAACTACCAGCTCCTGAGGGAAATATCTCTTTGGTTGCTAAACTAAAAAAACACTGAGGTTGTGGTCTGTAAAATTAAAACTACTAAAACTACTTAGAGCTGAGGGCGACTGTTGAGGTTGGTGATAATTATCTGTGGGTTCATCACTACGAGTGACTCCCTCCACAATACACAACATTTAATTCATTCCTTATATAAAAATATTGATAAGTGACAACTAAAAGGTTTTACCAATATCAAGTGGTTGGACCCAGCTAGCATGTCCATGTGGGCCCCATAAGGGTTCAATTTGTGTTGCAATACGGGTCCCAAGTGGGTTTGTCCGCAGTTTCCATGGTGACCCCAGCTGTGTTTGCCCATATGGGCTTCAAGGGGGTTCTAATTGGGCTTCATATGTTTGCCCATCAGAATGGACCTTAGATGGGCTACACTTAGCCAGCCCACATGGAGTTCACATGTGGGTCCCATGTTTCTGAAACAATACGGGGCTCTTAAAACATTATAATCTTCATGACAGTGGGATTTATACTTAGTTTCAACTAGTTGTAGTTAACTGGCAACTGAGTTGGAGCTACAACAATTACTCGATTAATCAATTAGTCCATCGCCAGCAATCAATCTGCACCTATGTGATTAATTAAATGATATCTTTATTCATTTTTTAAAGAAAAAAAGCCAAATGTTTGATGCTTACTGCTTCACAAATGTGAGGACTGGAAACTTTGGATTTTGGAGTGCTGATCGGATAAAACAAGACATTTGAAGACATCACCTAAGGCTCTAATACTTTATAGGAGGGATTTCTCACTATTTTCTTTTGATATTTTATAGACAAAACAATCAATTAGTTAAGAAAATAATTTACATATAGATCAATAATGAAAATAAAATGTAGTTAGTTATATACTTAGTTGCAATACTAATTTAATTTCCTAATCCCTGGAAAGAAATGTGTCCTCTCCTTCAGACAAACCCTAAATTTTTAAACTCAGAGTGCAACCACAGTGCAGAATAAATGCAGAATTTCACATTTTAATATCAAATGATCCCAACACTTTCATATTATCATCATCTTTTATGCAAATAACACTGGCTAAACAGTTGTTCTTCTTCTTTATGGAGTATATTGATGTGTGTCTCTCTCTCTCCCCCTCCTCCACACAATGGTGAGGCATCCAGGTGCCTCATTGCATCACGATGGTTTAGTCAGATTTTCATTTATTATGCTTTAGGCTTCATCCTTGCATCAACCTGTCCATGTACTTTACACACATCTACAGTACAGTGCACAGAAATGTTGACATTGTTCCAAAATAGGTGTGAAAGGCCCATTCTGTGGTAAAAGTCTGCCTGTGGCAATCGTCAACAGGAATGCTTCAATGTGCAACAATATATATTATTTATTGGCATGTATGACAATGCTGGCCGATCGAGCGTAACAACTGATTTTAATAATTAACTCGTTATCAAGCAGCTCGAGCTTGTCAAGTGCTCATTAGAATCAGGTGTGTTAGAGTGGAGAGATACCTAAAACATGCAGGACAGTAGCTCTCCAGGAGCAAGGCTGGGGACCACTGTATTAGATGGATCGGCATGTTCATTTCAAGGCTGTAATAAATCTTGTGAGCAACATGCCAAATGAAGATGATAGTGAACGTAGCAAAAATTAAATCTGCTTAGTTTCAGCACGTTGGCATCGTCATCATTTGGCTCAACGCATGTAACATGAATGAGGTTGTGGAAACGAAACCTTCAAAAGTTCTACAGAGTTTTCCGAGCAGCATTCATCTTCCTGCCTGGGCAGGAAGGAAGGGGTCTGACATCTTAAGTGTCTTTCAGCAGTATAAACATTCCTCTGTGTGTGCGTGTGTGAGAGCCAGTTAATTTAAGAAGATGGATCGGACATGCCAGGTTGTTGACATGCCAGAAAATAGTGCAACACAAATGTCTTATTACAGTCAATCACCTAAACTAATAGAAGTTCTTTTTAAACATTATATAAAATAAATCAAACCTCTGATAAATTGTCCATATTGTGATATGTGTTGGTAGATTGAATATCTCAGTGGGGTATGATAAACTGATCGAAATCATGTTAAAGCATTTCTAGCATGATTTCATACTCAGTTAAGATTGGTAGATCCAGGGTTGGAAGGTTACTTTGGAAATGTAATAGGTTTATAGGCTTTCTCTGCAGCCTCAGTTGCAGCTTGAATGGCCTTCCTCTTTGTCTCCCCGATAATGCCCAGCAGTGTGAAGATTTTGCAGAGTGTTCACCCTGCAAATCCTCTGCAGCCCACTTCCAAAGGCTCACAGCGGGTTCGCCAGCCTTGTGCCTTGCACTCCTCCACCAGCCCCTGGTACTTGGCGAGCTTCCTTTCGTTAGCTTCGCCCATGCGCTCTTCCCAGGGCGGTGTGAGCTCCTAAATGATCAGTTGATTGGAAGAATCTGACACTATGATCATGTCTGGTCTGAGCCGTGTTGATGTTATCTTGGCTGGGAACTTTAGCTGTTTGCTGAGATCCACTGCCAGTTGCCAGTCATTGGCAGTGGCAAGGAGGCCAGACTTTGCTCCCAGTAGTGCATGGCTTCTCTCCATCTTTGAGGAGAGAAGTGATGGACTTTGGCTTATGGTCGCCCTTGATGGTGTTGATGGCAGTGTCAATGCTTTCAGCAACAGCTCTAAGCACCTGGTGGTGGTGCCAGCAATAGAGCCCGTTACCGATTTCAATTACTCAATCAAAGTAATGTAACTTATTACATTTGATTACTTTTTGATTACTTTTCTAATTTTCTAACAAGTGTTTTGAGCTGTTAGGGTAAGTGTACCCATTAAGCACCAAAATCTAAGTTCAGCTGTTTTTCATGGACACTGACATGATTTATAAGGGAGATAATTTCTTATTTATAAAGATTTATCACTCATTTGAAAATGTATTCATTAGTTCATGTATATTTTGGAATATAAAATAAAGATATTTTATGAAAAAAGTAAAAAGTCTGGCATGTGCTTAATTAGTATGTGACACCATTTAAGCCCACGTCATGATTTATTTACCAAATATAAAAAATATTGATTCCAAATATTCAAAAACAGCAATATATGTATTCAGTAACATGTTAAATATTAAGGTTTTAAAGGTCAATTAAAGGTCTGACTTCAGGTGTAACCTTCTTTGTAATCATCAACATTTTCATAAGTAACTGTTATTTAATTACACTTTTTTTCTCAGTAACTGTAACAGACTACAGTTACATTTATTTTGTAATTATATTATGTAACTAGTTACTCCCCAACACTGGGTATATCCCAGATGTGTTGGATACAGTCATTTTAGGGGTTTATTCAGCTTAAGATGGATATGTTGGTAACAAAAAATATGACTTAAATCATTAGAAATTGGTGATTTACATTGAGGTCAATCCAATCGATGTTGAATTAAAGATAGTGGAGAATTTCTCCTTTGCATCCTGAGAAACCCAAAGCTATTGGAAAAAGTATTTTACGCTTGGCTGAGGTGAAAAATTGGTGTATCAATAAAAGGAAACGGTAGCAAAGTGCAATGGAAATAGACTTAGGGTACAATGAGTTGCAAACTATTACACAATTTAGGGCCAACAATAGAAAATGCCCGATCATCTGTGGATTGGTAGAGTTCAAAACAGTTCAAACATTATCTCAAGGAACTAATCACATAGAGCACATCTACACTGTACTGTGCAATTTAAGTTAAAGAGACCCAACATTCCTCCATTAACTCTCTTGGTGCAAGGAGCATAGGAAAAACTCCCCTTTAACGGGAAGAAACCTCGAGCAGAACCAGGCTCCAGGTGGTTGGCAATCTGCCTCGATTGTTTGGGCTGAGATAAACGGATATCTCAGCCCATGGAGTTGACGGGAACTAGGCGGAATAGGAAGCTGGGAAAAGACAAAGTTAAATTAAATACATGCATTGTAGGAGGGGTAGTGAGAGTGTCATGGTCAATGTCTTGTTGTCAGCCAGTTTTTCGGAGAAGGTGAATCAGATCTATAACTTCCAAGTTGTTGTAATATGGGAAATTATGCAACTATTAACTTTCACATACTATTATATTCTGATCCATCACAGTATATTTCCTCATAATTAGGCTTTATACCAAACTACTGAACCATGAACCATGTCCGTGACTGTGAAAAGAGAGAGTGGGGGGAGGAGAGAGAAGCTCAGTGCAACATATGTCCCCTGGCAGTCTATAACAGTATAATTAGGAGCTGTTTTGATACAGGCCTGGACCAGCCCTAAGTTTTATCAGAAAGGAAAGTTTGAAGTCCCCACGGACTGAGACTGGAAGACACTAGCATTTTATTTTGGGAGGTTCTAGTGAAGTCAAATTATGATAAGATATGATAGTGCCTGACCATTAAGGGCTTCGTAGATGAGGAGGCCCAAGAATATTTATTGTGGTTCACAGTCTGTTTTCATTACCAAATTTTGTTTAACACTTTTTAACCTCTGAAACAATGTCTCAGGCTAGTGGTTAACATGAGTAACTATCATTTACCAAGATATGTTTTGTCTGGCTCAAAAATATGTTCCATCATTTGGATAACGAGATGGGGGTGGATGGTTGGGGGGGGGATGTATGGGTGAATGTGTGTGTGGGGATATTTTCCAACTGATGGATGAAGATGTTATAGTCTTGCCCATTCATTTCCTTCATTTTTGACTGGGAACACCAAAGGTAAACCACTAAAAATTCACTGAATGTGGTGATCAGCATGATGTTCAAATGCCTAGTGTGGAAGACATCATGAGGCCATGAGGCAATCAAACTAAACTAAACTAAACTAAACTACTAAACTACTAAATTAAACTAAACTACTAAATTAAACTAAAGTAAACTAAACTACTAAACTAAACTACTAAATTAAACTAAACTACTAAATTAAACTACTAAATTAAATTAAACTACTAAACTAAAGTAAACTAAACTAAACTAAACTAAAATACTAAACTACACTACAAAACTAAACTACTAAACTAAACTAAAATACTAAACTACACTACGAAACTAAACTAAACTAAACTTCCAGCCTATACTCACTGCAGATGTTCCTGTGCTAGTGCTTCTGTGCTGTTTTTCAGTCCAACCTATATATATATATATATATATATATATATATATATAGGTTCTCTAACTTCCAAGTTGTTGTGACTTGGGAAATTATGCAACTATTAACTTTCACATACTATTATATTCTGATCCATCACAGTATATTTCCTCATAATTAGTCTTTATACCAAACTACTGAACCACAAATCATTATTAAAGACCTCATCAGTCACAAATAAACATGATTGATCCTTAATGAAGCTTTCACAGAGCAGAGAGGGTTTATTTTTATGAGAAACAGCTATAAAAAAAATCCTCTATAATATGGTCCAATTTCAACAAATTATATTAAATCTTAATTAAAAACGAGCACATTTTTGGAGGATGGCTTTTTAAAATACTTTCTTTGTAGTATTTTGGAGAGAAATGGCAGGTTTGAGATGGGACGGAAGTTGTTCAAATCATTCGGATCGGCTCCAGGTTTCTTGAGTGTTGGTGTTATTGCAGCAGTGTTTAGTGATGATGGAACAACACCAGAAGTCAGTGAGGATTGAATGACAGTCTGAAAACATTTTGTTATTTTTTTTAGAGCATGAACTTTGAAACTTTCCAGTGACAATGCAACATCACATATTGGTTTCCTGTGTCGGTTCCCATATCTAGCTCACATTGATTTGGCGATTTCCATTTAAGAACTTAAACTGACTCTAGTTAAACTGTAACCAAATTAAGGTGAGGCAGCTGAGGTGTGGAGCTCAAACTGCTGCCTACTCAAATTGCTGCAATGTTTTGTAAATATTGTTATCAGTTTGCTAGTAGACCACTAATGATTTGTGTAGTTGTAATAGGAAGGTGGTGTGAGTGGATTCTGATAGGGATTTTAATTATGCAGCCCATACATCAATGGAGAGAGTAGACAGGAGTCCAGGATGTCTTGCATTGAAAAGGTTTATTTACTTGATCAAGGAGAAATGAGCGAATGATCAGTACACGTTATGTTCTGATGCTCCCTTCAGTTCTGAAGTTTCTCTCCTCCGGGGATAGACTTTAAACCACACAGATAATGCCCAAGGTTGAGCCATGCCCAAATATGGGCAGACCAACACATCTACAATATACAGAGTTTAGTCTACTGGTCTATAGACAAAACATTGCTTCGACCCCACTCCGGACCTTTGTCCTACATCCAACACTACATCAAACCTCTGACTCCAGTTACCTTAACCCCATTCAGGGAAAACAGTCAAAGACATATCTGACCTCGGCTGCTATAGCAACGCTATCAGAATGCCTCCTGTTTTCCCCAAAAGGAGCAAACTCACTGCTTACCACTATCTCAAGGGGAAACAGTGTCTCAACCCAATATTTGGTTTGGACTTGCTATGACCGCAAAGCCTAGTTTGACCCAGTGCATATTAGTTATGGAAAATTCCCTAACAGATTCGAACTATTATGTGTTCATGACAAAATCATAAGTAGAATGTATAGTTTCCTTTTGTTTATTCTATTACTAGTTTATATTTTTATTGTTATTGAAGTGGAAATGATACCCTGAACCTGCCCTTTGTGTGGTTATCAGCTCTTAAATCAAAATGTTATGTGGGGATATGATTCATATTACAACCTTGATATGAAATATAAAGTTGGGCTTGAGTTTTATATGTGTCTCGTTTGAATCCGGTCAAATAAAGATAAAGTTTAACAAATGAAGCGATTGTCTCATTTTGATGCAGCTGCAGCTATCAGGGAGGATCCGAGGCTCATCATAGTTGGAAAAACACTCCCAACAGTAATTAATTAAATAAATATATTAAAATGTATGAGTCACACTCAGAGATACTCTGAGCCTGCTGGCAGACACAAGGAGACACAGGTAACTTTGAAAAAAAGGTTTTATTCATCCAAACAAAGAACAGAAAACAATTTACAAAGATACGTAACAAAAGTATTCAACTAAACCAGTGGTCTCCAACCCTGCTCCTGGAGAGCTACTGCCCTGCATGTTTTAGGTATCTCCTCACTCTAACTCGTTATCAAGCAGCTGAGGCTCGTCAAAGGGCTTGATAACGAGTTGATTATTAGAATCAGGTGTGTTAGAGTGAGGAGATACCTAAAACATGCAGGGCAGTAGCTCTCCAGGAGCAGGGTTGGAGACCACTGAACTAAACAGAACCAAATTCAGACTTTTCCAATTCCAACTTAACAAACTAAACACACCGAACTTCTCACAAAGGGGAACAGATCCTTCTGAAACAAAAAGGGGTAACACATAAACACCACCACCATCAAAAAGTAGTATTGAAACTTTGTGCAATAAAGTTGTAGATAAGATTAAAGCGCTCAATTGTTCTCCTAAAATAAGATAAGATAAGATGTATCTTTATTGATCCCCCTGACACAAGCACTACGATGGGAAAAAAAAGTAGCAGGTGAAAGTGATAAAATAAATGAAATAAAAATTAAAAGTCCAAAATAAAGTCCTCATAAAGTTATCAAGCTACCAATAAAATTCTTAGGAATGTTAAAAGGAATGTATTGTGTACATTTCCAGAGTCAGAGTTGTATTCTGGGGCAACAGGGGAATATCGTTCCATCATGTCGGCTCAAAAAACTCCTAATTGATTTCATACCAGCCCTTTATGCAGCCTCTCAGTTCAGCCCATCTGAAACATTTTAGCATTTTAGACATTTTAGCTGCTGTCTCCCCCTTACAATGAGCTACTCTGTTCTGATTTTCCAGTTACATTTTATTGGATAATATGACTGTTGTTCTACTGTTCTGCTCCACTGCTCCACTGTGTTGCACCAGCCCACCAGTTGGTTCAGTATAAAAATAATAAAAAATCACAAAAAGCATGATATCTCCTCATTAAAGGTTTGCCTTCAGGGAAATTCCAGTTTATTTGCTGTCCCTCTGTTGTCCAAAATGTCTGCAGCAGACATAGCTGGAGCGTGCAGCACGTGATGACACTGCTGTTTATGACGTTATAGTTCATAAGTGAGGACGCTCACATTGTTATCGCTATAGTTATCATTCTTAGTGTGGACAGCCTTTTACACACCAGATCCAACCTCTCTCTGCATTTTACTGGTGAATAGGACACACAAGTGTATAAGATGCATCCCACTTTTAAATGAACAAAAAGTCACATTAAAGGTGCGTCTTATACACCGTTTTTTATGGTAAACAGGATTTTTACAAGAAGTTTATTTCTGAGACTACATAGGGAACTACATCTGGGGAAGTTTGCGTATGGGTTTGATTATGTCTGAGGCTGTGGATGAATCAGCGTCTGTTCCTGATAGAGAAGTAGGAACTTAAATAAGATGGTTCATGCCTGCAAGTTTCAAAGTTGCAAGGATAAAATGAAATGACACTGCAGTTTTCAAGGACTCCTGCTGCACAACAGATACTTACAGTAAGTTTACTTGTTTAAACATTATCAGCCTTTCCTGTAAAATTGGACTTGATTGGACAGGGAGCTGAGCCTGAACAACAACTCTTAAATATAATCAGCTGGTTTACATTCCAACCCTAATCTGCAGTCAAGAGGTTTGAGCAGTAAAAGCTGGCTGTTTAAACAGAAAAAAGCTGATGTAGTAAAAGGGTGAGGAGCACAGTAACCTGGAATGAGTTCAAAGTAGAAACATTAGTTTGTGGTTGTTCAGACATCTGATCAAGGCAGATCCAGGCAGATTAACTTGAAGGAGATGTGTGGGAGGACACAAAAGAGATAAGATAAATCATTTAATTGACCTACTGACCTACGGACCACAACAAAGTAGATAGCATAAACATTAGGAAATATAAAAACATGGACAATTTAACAGAGGAAATCAGTATGAACAAGAGGAATATCTGTATTGTCAGAATGATAATATACCTGAGTGTGATACTGATATTGTACATACTGTTCATATTCGAGCGTTTCACAGTAGGCTCTCATAATAAGTCTATATACATACATTCAGTACCTCAAATCATTCATTAACAGCTCATCAGTCATTAATAAATTGCTGATTAATCCTTAATGAAGCTTTCAGAGAGCAGAGAGATTTTATTTTTTATTTTTTATGCTTTTTGTTGAGTCAAATACTCAACCAAAATGTGTATCTTCTGCACAAAAACATCTTTAGAAAGTTAAAATATTTCCATTTTTTGTATATTTTGGATCACATGAGGATAAGTCATCACATTCTGGTTAAAATAAAAAAGGGTTTAAGGTGTTTTTTCTTCTTTAAAATGTAAAAATGGGTCAAATTAGAGCCTGAACAGTATGTAAGGGTTAAGTGAAAAATATATTGCAACTGTTGAACTGAAAACATGTGTTATGCCTGAAGTACTGCTATTTGTCAGGTCAGGGGTGTGTGAGGTCTTCTGGGAGCAGTGCTGATTGTACAGTCTGCCAACTGCAGGAACTTCCTTCCTGCAGTTGGCAGACCTGCAATATCACTCCATAACACACTTTGGATGAAAGAGTTGGGTTTCCTTACTCAGTCAGCGACCTGGTCCCAGATATGCAGGAGAAAACAGGATGGATGGATGGATGGAAGGATTATTATTATATTTATTTTATCTCTGTCAAATACCTTAGTTTCAGATAACCCTAAACCTAACCCTGCCTTGGTTGGGGTTGAGGGGAGAGAGAGAGGGAAAGGGAGAGAAGGAGAAGAGAGAGAAGGGAGAAAGGGATAGAGGAGAGAGAGAACAGAGACAAACAATGTCAATCTGACTCTGCTGAGACTGATCAGCTGATGAGGTTGAAGTGATGCTCTGATGAATGTGGAGACTGGGTGGTGATGGGGAGGTGCTGGGTCGGACAAAACAGCATCGAAAAACTACCTGAGCACAGAAGGAAAACATTTAAATAGACAGCTGCAATATGATAGGCTGAGAACGAAAGTGTGTCATGGTGCTATTGGTTAGGCTTGACCAGGTGATGTGAACAGAGAAATCAAGATATGATGTGAGCAGCATACAAAGAAGGTTTTCACGTCTGAACTTCGGCTAAGTTTCATCATCAGTCTTTGAAGTCTTTTAGGGAACTGTGGTTGGTGTTTTATTTTTGTTCGCAACTTTGAAAATCTCAAACGTCTTTGACTCATAATCAAAAACAAACTGCAGTCTTAGTTTATGGCTGCTGATTTTGGTAGATAAGACGTGTTCAATCATGCAGCTTACAGCAGGGAGATGGAAGGGTTCGACTTATTTCTACAAATCAAGCAGTTTGGTGCACTCCATTTGGTCGGCTCTCAACAAAAATAAAACTTACAAATTGGTTAGGAGGGGAACAAACAAACAATAAATTTAATAACAGCTTGTTAGACCATGTTTTCAGTCACATATAAATAAATTTAATACAGACAGAAAGATATAACTTCATATAACTCTCTGATGTTTTACAGACTGCTTTCATGCAGCTGTGGTCAGATCACAAGTGATGAAAAATTAGCATTACTGTTATTAGTTAATGTAGTAAACTAAAAACATCTGCATCAGTCTGTCCTCTCAGCCCCTCTTCGGGAGAATTTAAAACACATCCTGTCTCTCCTTCCTGTGTGGTAGATATTATATCTGTACTGTGTCCTGCTCGTGTCAAAGATGACAATTCACATCCTTGTGAATTATGGAAAAGGAGTTTTTTTAATTTCTGTACAGAAAAAGAGAGACTGACTTACCCACACCCAAGTAAACATTATATACAAAGAGAGGCAGAGCTACAGAAGTCAAAACACATACACACGTGTCCTGTTATTTTTCACAAACCCAGTTTACTTGTTACTTCTTTCTCCCTTAATCATACTCTGCTCCCAGACTGTCCTTGATCATTCTCACACCTCTGTAGCTGAATCTCTGCACAAACACTCTGTTGCTCTGACTCTTCCACAGAAAATGACACATTGACCATAACTGCAAACAGTATCCAGTCAGCATGTCCATGTGGGCAAGTGTCAATTTGGGCTGCAATATGGGTCCCAAGTGTGTTTGTACGCAGTTTCCATGGTGGCCCCACCTGTGTTTGCCCATAATGGGCTTCAAGTGGATTCTGACTGGGATTCAGGTGGGGCCCAACTGGGTAAGACCCACTTAGACCCCATATGTTTACCATATGGGGAACTTAAATGGGCTACATTTAGCCAGCCCACGTGGGCTTCACATGTGGGGTAGGGCCCATGTTTCTGAAACAATATGGGGCCTATACAATGAACCCTGTTTTTTAACCCATGCCCCCTTAGCCCACTTACGTCCCTTATGGGGCCCATGCAGTCAGCCCGGATGGGCTTCAAATGTGGGGCCCATGTTACTGAAACCATGTGGGACCAGCAAAAGTAACCACAGAGCCCACATTTAACCCATGTGGGGCCCACATGGACATGCTGGCTGGATAGTAATTTATTTTGGTCCTCATTAACTATTTTTCAAAAAGAATGTACATATAAATATATAAATAACAATAAGGCAGTTAACCCTTTCACACACAGTTGTCACTACAGTGGACACCTATTCAAAAGCTGTTTTCTTATACATATATATTTATGCATGGATTTTTATGGCATAGTTGCACTAAATGTAAATTATGTATGTAAATCAGTTGGTTTATGTTATTATCATATAATGTAATTTAATTGAATGCCTAAAGCAGGGGTGTTCAAACTTTTTTCACTGAGGGCCATATACGGCAAAATATACGAGGGGCTGGGCCACTTACTAGAGGTGAGGTATATAGCCTCACATCTTTTGTATTAAAGTAAGAAAAATCCTTTAAAAGTTGGTCAAATTTGCTATATTGTTGAATATATTTACAGAAAAAATCAGCCGTCATCACAGCTTTCCATAAATGGATTTTTATTGATTTATTCAGAAAAAGGGTTGGTAGCTAATTCTCAGAACAGCAGCCTCAGATTTCTTCTTAGTCAGGATGGTGATCCCATTCACAGTACAGAGAAAGAACCATAAAGGGGAAAATGGGATGGGTACCAGGGTTT
Organism: Scomber scombrus; assembly: GCF_963691925.1. Taxonomy (NCBI): domain Eukaryota; kingdom Metazoa; phylum Chordata; class Actinopteri; order Scombriformes; family Scombridae; genus Scomber; species Scomber scombrus. The sequence continues at coordinate 27,656,714 of NC_084973.1, forward strand.
CCCACAGAAAATGTGTTAGTTAAGGTGGTGGGGAGCAGTGAGACGGAGGGGGGGTTATACATTTTTAGTTTTTGTTGACATTGTCAAAAATGTGATAATTCCACTTAGTTTATTACTGAAGTCGTACTAAGAGGTGGTGGTGTACTTGGGTGCATTATATTGAAAGGTGTTCCTAATATTTTGCCCTCCTCATGTATGTTGATGGAATGGACAAAATATTAAGAACACCATTCAATATAATGCATCCTAATACACCACAATCACTCAATAATGAACATAAAGCAGAATTTTCACCTTCTTGTTAAAACATGTAGTATAAGCTTCATAAATGTAGAATTTATAGCAGAGCTGCTGTATTGGATTAAATTAGATTGCACAGGTTAGGCCAGTGAGTCTATCTTATATAGTTAACTTATTCTCTGAACTATATTTTATAGTAATTACAAGTTATATAGTATTATACAGTTAAGTAGTGATATTCAGCTTCAGTAGCATCACGTTTTTGTTGAATCTGCCTCACTCTCTCTCTTCAGGACTGCTGAATGAGAAAGCCTGAAACGTGTTGCTATAGTAACGTCACAGTTACCTGTCTGAGGATTAACGTTGTTAATGATGACATCACATGCCGCTGTTTTCATTAGTTTTTCTGAGCAGGTTCTGCCTCAGATGATGTAGATTTATGTTTTAACCAGCGGTCTGTGTTTGTTTCCTTAAACTTAATATCACTGTTAGCTTGTCTGTGTTATGCTAGCGGGAGGTAAAGCGAGAGCTACAGGTGTGTTCAGGGTCGAAGTCAGACAGTCGGACACAGCGGTTCCGGCCAGTCGTCCTGCAGTAAACACCGCTGCAGACGTTGGTTGAACATTAATATACATCGCTGTAAATGTGTGCGGAAATATAAGTGTTGGATTTGCGGGAATCAATTAAATTGTGCGCAATACCTGCAATTCCGCGCTGATATTCAGGCCCTGATCATATATATATATTTATTTTTGTTTTTTATTTTTTATTTTTTTAAGACGTTAGTTAAGGCGGCAGGCGTGTGTTGCTAAGGCGGCCGCCTTAACTGTAAAGTGCTGTGGGAAACCCTGGGTACATTTCAAGCTTGTTATTTAAGTTATTATGCTTAATAACACACGGATACTGTGTAACATATTTTTAACTCACCTAAAACGGGAACGGCATTGCACTCAGTGGGAGCATTGATGCTGCGTTTTGGACTCAAGGATGGCTGGAAGGTCAGGAGTAAACTTGGTGGTTGAGATGCAAAGCAGTGCGGGCCATATTCTATTCTAATTATAAAATTTCCTGCGGGCCAATTAAAAATGGACTGCGGGCCGCAGTTGGCCCGCGGGCCGTAGTTTGGACACCCCTGGCCTAAAGAGAAATAAAAACACTGAGTTATCTGACTGAGGTTATCGTAATGAAAGGGTTAATTACATTTCACTCTGTAACTCAGAGTGACTCAACATCCTCATAACTTTCAATTATCATGAATCGTTATCACAGTCTGCCAAGTAGCTCACAGAAGTGATGCATGAACAAAGCTGGCAAGGAGCGCCGCAGTTCTGAGGAAAACAAGAACTTAGTGGATAATAAATGACTGCACACTCAGTTATACAACCATATCTGAATCAGTTAGAGGAAGCGTGCAATATCACAGATAAAAGCAACTTATTACCATCATGCAATTTTAAAAAAAAGAGCAATTAGGATAGTAACGATGTAGGAGCATACGAACACACTGATAAAGTCACATTCTTTGAAGTTCATGACTCTATGGAGATCATGGAGAGTTTATTAACATTTGGGGTGAATTTGTGAATATGGAGTTAAAAACAAAGTGCAAATATAAATAAAATAAAGATATACCTTAAAAAACACTATCTTTAAAAGGTGTATGGATGAGGAGGGGCTGTGTTTTCTTTATCTGTTTTTATTCTCATGTTAGAAATAAATACATTTAAATCAAATCAACTCAAGTACAACGCATCATATTTCTGACAGACACAGAATACACACCACCTAATCCGGGGCTGTCAAACTCATTTTAGTTCAAGGGCAATTTGATCTCAAGTGGGCTAGAAAAGTAAAACCATTACATAATAATCACTAAATGATATATAATATAACTTTACTATAATAAACCATCTACTTACAAAACAGCCTGAGATGTTGATGTTTAATATATTAATGACTTATTCTGGTCAGGGTTGGAAAAAACCTCTGAAGCAGCATTTTACATGAAGTAGACTCCTCACAGCTTATCTTGCTTCCGAAACCTGTCATCATACTTAAAGTTATCCAGTGGGCTAGGTTGGACCCCTTGGCAGGCCAGTCCTGACCTAGTCACTCGGCCAGTCCTTGAGTTAGCTTGTACAGACTTAAAAAATAAAGAACAAACCTCAGATAGAAACAATGGTCCAGAGTTTAACTAGTCTACGAGGAGGATTTCTTTACAACCACGTTTGCCAGAAGCACACAAGCACGACAAAGAAACATTGCTATCACGTTGAATTAAACCGTTACATACTGTTTGGGTCAAATTTGAACCATTTTGACATTTGACAGCTATAAAAACACTTCAAGTCAAATTTGATGACTTTTCCTAAAGTGGCCCAAAATGCACAAAAATCCAAATATTTTAAAATGTTATACTTTTGTAACAATTTTTTGTTCATTGAGGCTGTTTTGGGTAAAATTTGACTCTTATCTATTGACTTGGCTTTTTGTTAAACTAATAGTTAATAGTTTTAATAAGATAGTAGTTATGAGGATTTCTTTTTATGATGTAGCAGTGAAGACTGATGGCTCCAATGGTTATACAATAAACCCCACAGCTACATAAAGTTCTTCTCATTTTCAGTTTCAATAAAATACATTTAAATAATTATTGCTATGTTATATTTTCATGTCTTAGGTTTTTTTTAACTCCTCATAAACTGGATCCTGAATAGATTTTTGTTTAAATGGGTAATTGAAGCCTAAAGTGTCAGGTAGAAATGGAGAGGTCTTACTCTCCTTCAGCCGGTTCTGTTCAAAAGAAGTGCACAAACGTCAAATACGTCTTGGGCACTTGTGACAACCGTCCCCATCGTGGGGTTGGTAGTCACACACTATGGGGTTGGTTGTCCCTGTGTTATTTTAATGGGAATATATAAAAAATGTAGGCAATCTTAAAAATGATTTTTAAAATATTTCCTTTCCTGCACCAGGAGAACATAAACAGAAAAAATCATTCCTATAAGTCATTTGTTTATCGTTATATAAACAATATTGTGCAGGTTCACCTCTCTGACTGCTCTGAGTATCACATCTGGAGGAATCTGGCCCTTGTTTGTCTTCCAAACTAATTTCCTGTTCATTTTGCTCCCTAAAAGAAAGGAAGGAATAAATCACAACATAGGCCAACATGTGACAACCAACCCACAAAAGAATGTGACAAACACATTTTTTGCTACCAGCAAATCTAAAAACCACAAGTTGGAGTGTGGCTAAGGAAAAACACCTTCTAACTTATCTAAACTATCACTCTCTCTTCATATGGTAATGATTGTTTTATTAACTCTTATTGTAACTAGAAGAGAAACACTGAAGAGCTGGATGTTTACATTTTCACATGAAACATACTAAATGTCCTTTCATCTCAATGTCAAGTGGTTTACTCCAGAAATAGTAGTAGTAACATCTCACCCAAATTCTTAAATTTTCAGTACCAACTCTTTTTAATAGCGTCCTCCAGGGACCGAGATCTAATGAATGTGACAACCAACCTAGTTCTCCCCTATCTGTGTGCATATATCTGTGATGAAAACATCACACTGTACACAGACTACTGCACAAGCTAACCTGACATATAAATAAAAACATGTTACCCCTGATTTTGTCACTGCAGGTAAAGTGAAATTTGGGATAAAACCAAGTCATATTTGGAAATTGAGATGTTGTGAATGCAGCTGAACTAAATGCTGACATAAGTGAGACTTACTATTATCCTCTTGCTTGTTAGTGCATAGTCTTTCTATGTTTTTGTTGTATGAATGTTTTTTTTGGTTCTTTTGTTCCTTATTGAATTGCCAGTTAGTATTTTGTGTGCCTTTATTGTAAATAAAATTGCCACTGTGTATAGGTAAATCAAACTTTCTGATTTAAAGAAAAGTAAATAGTTCAGCGTTCATGTTTTTGCATTTTTTCTGTGCTTTCACCCCTTTATTACCCTTTATTCTCATCCATCAGAATGACAAGACATCAATTTTAACCTTAATTCAACATTTAGCTTTGTGGGGTTTGAATTTGTTTGTGAGAGACATGCTGAAATTACACAATAAATGAGAGAGACATTATGACTTGATACTTGGCTTGACAGGTTGAGACCCAAACAAGTCTTTTCTCACACAAATTCAAACCAAAACCACACAACTACTTTCTGCATTTCTGATGAGCATGCATGTGTAAAACTAACAAACAAATAAACACACAGAGCACAACGAGAAGTTGAGAATTTACTTTACTCAACAAGCACGTAATAATAATAATATTTTTTTTTTTTTATAAGCACTTTACATTTGCAAAATGTATACTATCTGTAAAAGGGTCAGTGACAAATAAGGGTTGGCTGGATGAGAGATGGCTTTAAAACTGTTTTTAAAGCAGCATCAGGATTGTTAAAATGTACATTTTGTATTTTTGTTGGTTTTATGACATTTGAAATTACATTTGCACCATTTTTTTTAACCAAAACACTGAATGCTCCTGAAAATGTAAAATGGCGTAACCACAAAAGAATGATCAATATTAAATATTTTATCCACCTACAGTGTATTTAAGTGTACGTATACAAATAATTACTTATATTTAGAACAATTGTATTTTATTACCTTTATTTAATATAAAAAGTTATAATGTAAGATCATGCCAAACTAGTTGATATGGGGTTTTATTGAGAATTTAATGTTTTTTTGGTTACAAAGTTTTTATGGTTACACCACTTAGACATTTTTGCCATAATCCTCTAATATATTCTCTCAAAATGGATTAAAAGCAGAAATTCTTTGCTGAGTCCACAAAAAAAGAACGTGTGCATTTATTCATACGTTTATTTTTAAATGTTAAGCCCTTTAAATTTGACTAAACCACATGGACACAAAAAAACATCATTGACCCAAAAACATCAGGACACCGCTTAGGATATAAAACAGTTTATTAAAAAGGTGAATATAAATTCTATATTTACAAATACATTGTTGTTAAATACATGTTAAAATATTTGTCAAAATATATACTGTATCTATATCAAAACCACAAAGAAGCTGTGAATGGTCAACAACAACTGTTATTTAAATGCAGTTAAATGTAATTGCATCACATGTTTAAGCAACTTTATAATATGATGAAACGTCTTAGGTTTATAATTTTGTCTCAAAGTCAGGGTCTGTATCGAGCTTGTCATCTGGTAGGTTTGGATCAGGCTGAGTCAGCATTACTGCCAGCCAATCGGTGTAGTTGTTCATAAACAACCCCGAACAAAACCGAGCGACTTTTGATGAAAAACAATTCACTAACCTGCTTCACAACAACAGTATTCACACAAATGTTTCACAAAAATATGAACATTATTTCATATCAACACAGGCCTTTGAAGAACATTTTCACATTAAAGGTGGGACGAGGTCAGGAGGGGGACTTTAAATTGTGTTACAAAGTGGGGGTGCTGAACTTGAAAGACAAGCTTAAAGGCATTTACCAGGAGGGACATTTCAAACCATGCAGTCAAATTACAGTATGAGAGGTTTAAGATTTAGGAAAATGCCCATATTTCAGCGTCTGTGCCATACTCATTTGCTGGAGTATCCCTTTCATTCAGATTTACTGGAAGAAACAATGCCAATGAGAAGTAAGGAACATAGAGAGTGAGGGTAAGGGGCGGGTTTCTGCATAAATAGACATCCAGAAACTTCAACATAGACTGGACCATAATGAATAATCTTCAATTGTACATTTTCAAAAATCTTCTTTAGAAAATACAGAATGAAACATGCAATTAGATTAAAATATTTTAACTTGCCTTCAGACAAGCTGAATTCCTCCTAATTTGATCAGGTTGACAGATTCCAATTCAATATTTAAAATTAAAAAATTAGATTATGAAAAATGTGATCCAGTCTCTTTGAGTTTGTTGAGAGAAAAAATAACTTTCCTGGTGTCAAGCTACATATTCACTCTACAGATGGGTGACAAATTAAAGGAAAAACCAACATTAAGAGTCTTAGGGAAGTGTTGGGCCACCGCCAGAACAGCTTCAATGCTCCTTGGCTTTGATTTTAGAAGTCTCCAAACTCTACTGGAGGGATGAACACCATTCTTCCAAAAGATATTCCCTCATTTGATATTTTTGATGATGGTGGTGGAAAGTGCTGTCTGACATTCACGGCATGTGATTCACTTCATTTTCATACTCATCAAACCATTCAGTGAACCCTAGTGCCCTTTGGATGGGGGCGTTGTCATCTTGGAAGAAACACTCCCATCAGGATAGAAATGTTTCATCAGAAGATTAAAGGATCACTCAGAATCATTTTCTATATATTTGCAGTGCAGGACAAGTGGACCCAAACCATGGCCCTCACAAGCATAACAGAGCCACCAGATCTCACTGTAGGGATCAAGCATTCAGACCTGTACCGGTTTTTCCTTTAATTTGTCACCTGTGTGTATATCATTTCTGATTGACATGAAATGATTTGAATTTAATACTTGTAAAACCTTGTAACATGTAAAAGTACATACAATATAAAGCACGAAAATAAGTACAATGCAAAATAACTTTGGCTCGAATTATGAAGACCTACCTCTTCTATATCTTTTCATCTTTGATGTGAACACATTGCTGAATGTTCGAAGTGAGACGTAAGCGATTGGTTCCTTTCGGACAGCAGATGTAGCGGACGGGTTTAGTCACACTTCGCAGGCCATAGTGTTCACCGCTGCCCACGTTCTGCCTCTCAAAATAACATGGATCACTCACTTCCTCCATGTTTTCAATCGGTTTCAACTGGGAACAGAAAAGAAAGAACCACAAAGGTTAGCATTTTTTTGGTCCCATATTAGCCAGAAAGAAGGAAAGTGTGCAGAATAATATCACTCTTTTTTAATTTTCTGCTTCTTATGAGTCCTTCCACTTAATTTCAAGTGATGCTGTATAATATCTTGAGTAGCAAACACTGCCTTTAGTATTGAAAACGTGGCTGTGGTTTGAGATGGAAACTCATCCCAACTGCCAAACCCTGTGAATAGTTTTCGCTGTTCAAATTACAGTACACTGAACTTTTGCCCAGTCCTTAAAATGTTCCAAAGACACATTTTTCTACCAGATTGTGACTCAATACATTGTTTCAGTTCAGGCCTCACTCATGATCCTGTTGGGCTTGTGACTAGGTCTGTCTGTTGGTTAAAGAAGAACATGCTTCTAGGGCTCGGCAATAAATCGATATTATATCGATATCGTCACATTTTATAGATATCGTCTTAGATTTTGAATGTCTTAATATCATGATATGGAGTGTTGTCTTTTCCTGCTTTTAAAGGCTGCATTACAGAAAATCATTATTTTATGCTGCAACCTTATATTTAAAGCTCTATTCTAGTATTTTATTTCTCTCTCTTTCTATTTTTCTGTACTTTATTTTATTTTTTATTATTAGTGAGTTGCACATTGAGTTGCCATTGTGTATGAAATGTGCTATATAAATAAAGCTGCCTTGCCTTGCCTTGCCTAAAGATTAGCTTAACAGACTGCTCTATTATCTGCCTTTTATCCACTTAGTCATTATATCCACGTTACTGATGATTATTTATCAAAAATCTCATTGCGTAAATACTTTATGAAAGCATCAACATTCATCTCTACAATATTGTCCAAATATCGATATTGAGGTATTTGGTCGAACACATCGTGATATTTGATTCTGCTAATATCGCCATGCCCTACCTGCTTCCCAGTCTTCCTTTTTAAGATCTGCTACTGTAGTTTGACACTTTACTGAAAATATGAGAATAAACTTACTTAAAAGTACTTCTACTACTAAATACTATAACTACTGAATCTAAACTACTGATGTTTTCATACATACATGTTGAAATGTGGTATTTGTATTGATATTTGCATATAGTATATTTATTTGTAATCATATGCCTTCACCACCTCCAGTGGCTTAGCATGATCAATAATAAATAGTTACAAATCCTTCTGTTTATGCATTTACTTTGCTTCAGGTATTTTCTCATGTTTTTTGTATGCTTTTTACCAATCTATACATATAAGACAAAACGTATATTCCTGTTGCTAAAGGTTGATATTTACCTCCAGTTCTTCCTGATCCACCTTCCATACACGGTAGCTGCCATTTTCGTTCAAAATGAAAGCCATCTTGGTTCCCTCACTTTTGACCATCCAGCGCTGCCCTAAAAACAGAAGCAATATAACATGTTTGTCACAATTATCCATAAATCAAATATAGCCTCTTATACTGCATATAATCCTGTAAATACTGATTATGGCACAATCAGGATAATTGGATGACTTTTTAAATTATAAAATAAATATATTGCATTGGGAGATATATCTATAAAGATGTACTTGTTAACAACATTGTCCCTGCGTCTCCTATCCGTTTCTGATACGCTGGAGAAATACCTGGCAGTTCTGCACAATAGTTCATCGGAAAAACATTCGTACCAGTCTTATTGCGGTTTTGCTTGTCATAAGCACGCAGCGTTTCTTTTTTGGCGGTCAAAACTTTCCCATCTTTAGTGCACAGAAGGTATTGATCGTTAACATCGCCCATGCTGTATCCTCAGTGGCGTTCTGTCATGAGGGGAAGGATAGAAAAACATGGAATAAGTCAGACAAACATAGTCTGTAAGATTTAAGAAGAAAAAAACATGATTAACCCTCACATACTCTACACATACACTCTAAATATGTCTTACTTTTACTTTTTTGACCCATATTTATTCAAAAAATATGTTTTTTTTCTCCAAGTGTAACAACAGAATAATAAACTCTTAAAGCTTCATTAAGGATTAATCTCCCTTATTATCTGTAACTGATGACGTATTCATGAAGGTTTTGTTGTGCAGAAATTTGGTAGACTAATTATGAGGGGATGCTGTGAAGAGTATGAATATGAACAGTGAATATTTTATCTATAGTCAATAATCAGCACAACAAGACATTTGGGTTGCAGCTGCAGCTTTGGGAAATCAAATTTACAATAAAGCTCTGAACTGAACTGAAGTGATCGGATCACCAAACAGTTTTCACCATTTTCTGACATTTTATAAACCAAACAACTTATTGATTAATCGATGAAATAATGAACAAATGCATCAATCATGAAAATCCTCTTTAGCTGCATACATACATGATAAGCTGGACTCTTTTAACACTTTTCAGCAAGATATTCGAAACTGTCCTGCAAAAACCTGGATTGCATCACACTGTACAGGTTTAACTCTTATAATTGACTATTTACTATGTATTAGTCCATGTGTACCAATAATAATGTAACCAAATCAATATATAAATTAACTTAGGATCCTACTGAGCAGCTAGAATAAATGTCCACAAGCAGTCAAAGCACAGTATATTTAACCAAATATTTAAGTACACTTCTTAAGTCATAATAATAATATAATATGTTATACCCCAGCAGTGTATTCATGCTGAATGAATGCATAACGATCAACAATCTGCAATAGCCTTATAATGATACAATAACAATACTGCACAAACACAGTCGGATTTATATAAACTATTGATGCAACTCGTGTTTCTTGAAACAGTCTTAATGCATGCACAGGGACAATCCTATCACACCATTGTTTAAACAAGCACGCGATTGTTTAAACAAGACGCCGTTTCCCATCTTAGCTGACTGCTCCAAAATAGATTAATTACACATCTAGCCTGCAGAATGAAATGAGAGAAATGCATGCTGCTAAAGAAGAAGTCCTGCACTAATGTAACTTCATTTATCACCATGCTGCCTCTCCAGGTGTGGAGGGATTTACGCGACGTGCAAATAAACTAATGTGCATGTGTGGAAATAATGCGTCCTTCGACATACCCTTTGTTGGTAAAGTCCTGAGAAGTTGGAAAAGGTCAGTCTGTTGTTTGGTTGCAAGAGCAGCAGATGTTGCAGTTTGTCGCAGGAGAGCAGAGGACGCTGTTTAAATAGCCAGAGCTGCGCAACGACGCAGGCGCTGTTGAGCTGGAGGATTGAGTCGGTGCCAATCATTATTCCCGGAATGAAACACAGATGAAAACAAAGGGGGGAGGCCATTAAAGTGTCTACCGATACCAGTCCAGATGTAACATGATTTTCCATTTTTTTTTCTTTTGAACTTGCTAAGCTGCAGATATGAAGAACAACATCGCACTAAGTATAACTTGATAAGAAGTATTTTGTGTTCAAACATACTGTAGGAGAGCAAGGCTGCATACATCCCACAAAGGGACTCAGGGGGCAAAAGCAGAGCTGTAGGCCCCCTTTTAACCCATAAACAGTCAATGTGCACCAGGAGATACAAGTCTTTAACACCTATACTTTTATAGAAATGATTAAATCAATTTAGAAACTAATATGTGTGATATTAATGATCAGGGAAAGCACTTCTCTTTATCAAATAAAACATTTATATAGGGTATAGGGTAACTTTATTGATTCCCCCAGGGGGAAATTCAAAATTGACATAACAGTAATTCCGAAATTAAAATTAAAATTAAAATTAAAAAAACAATAAAACCATCTCAAAATATTACATACAATAAATACAACGTTAGTGGTTCTGACTATTTTTCATACCTTAATATGGGCAACATATCTTGGTGGAGATACAACTCATAAAATCCAAATTATTTATTTATTCTAAATTAATCCAAACTTTTGATTGTTTATTAAAAAATGTGTGGAAATGTTCTCCATAGGTGCAAATGAGATAAGAAAGTAGTAACATCAAAGTATGTTATCTCATTTTCCACTCCTGCCTGTTAAAGGGTTAAACTTCTCTCTCTCTCTCTCTTTCTCTCTCTCTCTCTCTGTGCATCTGTGCATGGATCTTGGTGTCTTTGATTGTCCATCAAGAGGTTGTCACTATATGAAAGTGTCATGATCTTTTTTTGGCAAGAACTCCCAAACCCAACCTAGAAAGAACAGTTTATTTTGCATTTTAACTTTTGTAAGAAAGACTAAGTCCGATGGATTTTTCTCCATCAGATTAAAGGTTTCTGTATGTAGAAATGAGAGACTCCTTCAATAGCGACACCTGTGCCACAGATGTTAGGCTTGTATGCTCTTGCACTTGCTTGCCAGTGAGCCCCCCCCCCCCACTATCCCGCTCTATATGTAAAGTGCCTTGAGATAACTTTTGCTGTGATGTGACTATATAAATAAAGATTGATTGATTGATTAATTGATTGTTCCCCTTGTATTCTCATACACATGTGTGCTTATTACCACATTTGGACTACCAACAGAAAAAATAAAAGTTCTGCTTTTACTCTGGAGCCTGTTTTATGTTCCCTTGTTGAGGAAATAATGTTTAAGCCGTGTGTTCAGGAGTGGTTACTGCAGCTGCATTTTGTTGTGAAATATGTTGAGGTTGATGGTTTCTGAGGTTTTTCAGGTTTCAGGTTTCTAGTTTTTATAGTACAAGTTTTTATTGCACTGGGTCATTGTTCCAGTTGTTAAGTTTAGGGGACAGGAAAGGCACTTAGGAGCGCTACCCAAGTAGAGTTTCCATCCCAAAATTGGTACGATGAAAAGCAGTCTTCAGGCATAGTTAGGTAATATCTCTTTTTTTTAGTTAAGTTTCTTTGGCTCATTTAAAAAAAAAAGAAAAATGATCAAAATGTGTTTTATTCGATTCAGCAGGACACTGTGGATGATATAATGAAGCCTTGTTTTGATCAGAACATTTTTAAAGTATGTATCACACATTTAAACTTTAAAATGGCAGGAGGGTTCAGAATGATATGCTGTTTAAAAAAAAGAAAAAGTGTCTCCGTCACCAGGTTCAGTTTTTAAGCACAACAAAAGTATAGCTAATAGGTAAGTTGTGTACATGATATAGGTAAAAACCTCATGGGAATGTTATAACAAGTCAAAATATCTGATGTGAAAATGATCAGCTGTAAGTTGTTTGAATGTAACATTGTTTAGATGTTTAGTGTTGAGATAAATCAACATATAATAAATATATAACAACTAATTGTACCATACAATTTTGGTACAGTACTGCTTGAAAGTATGTGAACCCATTACAATTTGCTCTATTTTTCTGCATGTATATGCCCTAAAACATAATTCGATTTTTTCACGAGTCCTAAAACTAGATAAAGGGAACCCAGTAAAACAAACCAGACAAAAACATGATATGCATTCATTTATTTATTAAGTTAAATTATCACATCTGTTTCTATCCTTCTTATTTGTTTGAGGCAAAAGTATGTGAACCCTTGCATTTAATAACTGGTGTGATCATCTTTCAAACATCTCTGGTATCTGTTTATCAGCCCTGCACTTCCTCCTCCTAGAAGAGTCTCACCTCAGGGGCGTCGTTGGGCTTCTTGGCATGGACTGTCCACTTCAGGTCCAAACGAGGTTCTCATGTTTGAATGCAGTGTTTGGTCACTGCCAAGCAAAATGCTTCTCATACAAGCAGATGTCCATTGTTCCCCTGATGGTGGACTCACCAATGTTGACTGCACTCACTGTAAGAAAGTCCTTTAGTTTCCTGGACGTCGCTCTGGGATCCCTGAGGCCTCCTCGACTATTACACACCTGCTCTTGGTGTGATGGTTGTTGTTCAACCATTCTTGGGGAGGGTAACCCTGATGTTGGAGGTCTCCCATTTCTACACAAACTATTGGAGTCCAGACTCTTTTGAAATTGTTTTGTAATCCTTTCACGCCTCATGAGTATCAGCAACTTTTTCTCATAAGGTCCTCAGAAATCTCCTTTGTTCGCGCCATGACGCACCTCCACAAACCTGTGTTGTGAAGCTCAGATTGTTATATAGTGATGACCAAGATCTCTCTTTTTTAAATGAAATATAGCCTCCCAGAATCACACCTGACTGTCATCCCATTGATTGAAATACCTCTCATTTTTACTTTAATTGTGAATTGATCATCATAGAGGTTCACATACTTTTGCCACAAACAAATATGTAACATTGGATCATTTTACCCAATAAATACACAAAAAAGTATACGTTTTTTGACTAATTTGTTTTTACTGATGTCTTTTTTTATCTAGTTTTAGGACTTGGATGGAAATCTGATCATGTTTAAGTCATATTTATGCAGAAACAGAGCAAATTCTAAAGGGTTCACAAACTTTCAAGCACCACTGCATAAGCTGAGTCAAATAATTACCCAATTGTGCAAATCTCTTTTCGCAACATAGTTCCAAAACGAATCCATTGTATACTTCTGTATTTTATTAATAACTGGCTAAACATTGAGCTAAACATACTATTATAAACGTCAGTCACTACAGGTACTAGATCATCCAGTGTTCAATCAAATGGAGTGATTATGTCCCCTAACCCACTTTAAAATATTGAATTTGTGATAATATCAGGGTGCAGCTTTAGAAAATCAGAAAACCAAGAAACTTATTTTAAATATATACACAAATAACCAAATGAAATAATGCTCCCTTTCTACATAGATGAAGAGTTCAGAGCGTAGTTAAAAGGCTTTGTCTTATTTGAATATGAAACTGACCGTGAACACAGACAAGAAAGTGAATTTGTAAAAATTTAAGCAACAGGGGTACAGATGCTGTCACAAGATGAATGAGCTATGAAGTGCCTGAGAAAGACAGGAGAAGGTAGTTAATATAGAAAATTCTTAATTTTGACAAATTACAAATAAACTTTGTAAATAATATCTGGTGATGTATATACAGGTTATTCATTGTCATGATTTATTGCACTCGACTAATAATTCATGAAATATATCTTCATTTTCCATCAAATTCAGTGCCATACACCTTGTGACAGATGCCCAGCTAAGAGAGTATTTTCCATCCTACGGTGATCGACTGGCTGATTTTGGATACTGCAGAAGAAAAGAAAAAAGATCTTTGAGCAACTTAGAGGAAAGTTCTCAAGAAATGAAGGGGATTATCAACAGCATTGGACCTCTCACAAGAAAAACAGAAGTGGGAGAGACGCATTTCAGAGAAGGGGAATTATTTATTAGACATTATAAAAAAAATATGCCAAGAACAAAAGAAAAAAGACAGGAAAAATGCAGGGTGCAGCCTTATTCATTTTAGCTGTATCATCAATCATGTCTTGTTGAAAACAAAGTCTCTTTGACTTGCCTTCTTGTTTAAAAGTCTTCTTATAGTGATGCCATATTGCTTCATTTCTGAATAAAATTGTCCAAATTTTGATTTAGAGTTCATTCGTTTCTTTTTATAAATGTGAAATTTTACTGAAAACCAAAATCGTTTTCTGTGTCGTACCTTTCAAAACAAATTAAAATGTCCTTTTCATAGAACGGGATCAAGTTTTTCTATCTACTCAAAACGTTTTATCATACAGAGCTGGAAAGCCTTTCTGTCAGAAATCCAACCCCTTTTCTCCAACAGCCAATTACAAATGCTAAACTATACTAGCATTTGTCTACTATATCTGTGATCCCTTAAGACAAAACAAAATGTAACATTAAGTATCAAAGTTAACAAGCTGACTAGGTACATTTTTGCAGAAAATGCTGTGTTAACATTAATGTTAGCCCCTTAGCAGTTTATTTGTTATTCTAACCAAACATTTCATCACCAGCAGCTGGTGAGATAAACCATCTTTTTGTGACCTTGGGTGGCTGTGGCTCAGGAGGTCGTCCTCCAATTGGAAGATTGGCGGTTCGATTCCCGGCTCCTCCAGTCCACATGTCGATGTGTCCTTGGGCAAGACACTTAACCCCAAATTGCTCCCGATGCTGTGCCAACGGTGTATGAATGTGTGTGAATGGTTAACATCCACCTGATGTGCGGGTTGGCACCCTGCGTGGTAGACCCTACCATCAGTGTATGAATGTGTGTGAATGGGGTGAATGAGTTGTAGTGTAAAGCGCTTTGAGTGGTCGAAAAGACTAGAAAGGCGCTATATAAGTACAGTCCATTTACCCTTCCATCAATCCATTCATCTTCAGGCTCAGCTCTTTCTTTCTTTCTTTCTTTCTTGGTCCGGTGCGGGGAAGGATTGGGGGTCTTTTGACATGACTTTTTGGGTAATTGAGTGCCAGTGTGATCTTTGTGTTCACAAATGTGTAAATGACCAGCAATGTGTTTGTGCGTGCAGACTACTAAGTAAAGAAATAATTTAATAAATGTCATGTGTTTCGTATTTGACAGGTGTAGGTCCACCATGGGCAGTCTGATGCATTAACTCACACCATGACTGCACCAGAATATAATATAAACAGCCAGAGGGAAAATAGCAGCTGGTAAGTAGAGAGTTCAGTCCATCCTTTTGACATACATGTGATACATTTTGTTTTGTTTTTTTGTCTCTGGCATATTTGATTTGAAAAAAAACAAAAACAATGACTGAAACAAAAGTGCTGACTTGGTTTTAGCTCGTTTTATTGAAGTAGTCTGCCAATTTTCCAATCCAGTCTGACATAAAATGTGTAATAGCTACGTTGGTCCACAGTGCAAAACATGTTAGATTCCCAATAATCCTTTTTTTATTGGCCTCTGTGGGATGTTCTTGACTTGCATTGCCATTCACCTGACCTCAGTCCAGCTCAGCCCTTGACAGCATATCCATGTGGGCCCCACAAGGGTTAAATTTGGGCTGCCAATATGGGGCCCAAGTGGGTTTGTCTGCAGTTTGGCCCCATCTGTTTTCCCATATGGGCTTCAAGTGGGTTATGACTAGGATTCAGGTGAGGCCCAACTGGGTGAGACCTGTTAGGGAATTTTCCACAGCTAATATGCACTGGGTCAAACTAGGCTTTGCGGTCATAGCAAGGCCACACCAAATATTGGGTTGAGACACTGTCTCCCCTTGAGATAGTGGTAAGCAGTGAGTCTGCTCCTTTTGGGGAAAACAGGAGGCATTCTGATAGCGTTGCTATAGCAGCCGAGGTCAGATATGTCTTTGACTGTTTTCCCTGAATGGGGTTAAGGTAACTGGAGTCAGAGGTTTGATATAGTGTTGGATGTAGGACAAAGGTCCGGAGGGAGGTCTAAGCAATATTTTGTCTATAGACCAGTAGACTAAACTCTGTATATTGTAGATGTGTTGGTCTGCCCATATTTGGGCATGGCTCAACCTTGGGCATTATCTGTGTGGTTTAAAGTCTATCCCCGGAGGAAAGAAACTTCAGAATTGAAGGGAGCATCAGAACATAACGTGTACTGATCATTCGCTCATTTCTCCTTGATCAAGTAAATAAACCTTTTCAATGCAAGACATCCTGGACTCCTGTCTACTCTCTCCATTGATGTATGGGCTGCATAAATAAAATCTCTATCAAGACCCATGTATGCCTTAATTAGACCCAAAGCCAAAGTCCAGTTTACAGTCCAGGTCATGTTGGACAAGTATCGTTCCCATTTCAAATTAAAGCTTTCCATTTTGTTTATTAGTCTGTATGATAGTCTCTCCAGTGCAGCTACTCTGGCTAAGTGGGTGTGCCAGAGGTTGACATTGGGGGGAGTGATGATGCCTTCCATTCTGAAATAATAAGTTTGCGCCCCAGCATCAATGCTACCTGGACCCACTCTGCAACGTGCGATGGGAGGTCATCAAGCAGAGATGGGTCCCCCAGAATATACAGCCTCTTGGAAAAGGGCATATCACATCCTATAATCTTTGTAACATTACTGTGAATCTCAAACCAGAAGTCTCGTATTTTTTGGCAACTCCACAGCATGTGAGTCAAGGTGCCTTCCCCGTTCTGGCATCTCCAGCAGTCTGGGTTTTGAGTTAACTTACTACATTCCCTGTCTGTGAATGCAACCTCGAGGTCTCCTTCCCAAATCATTCTAAGGCAAGATGCACCCTTGCCTGAGCATTTTAAAACCATTGAGTAATACACTGAAGCTTCATGACCTCTACCAAAAAAGTTCATTATTTGTGTGAAGAAGCTTGCACTAGTGTTTTTAAAGACATCTGTTATAGTTAATGCATTTTTTATATTTTTTATAAGTTTCCAGAGAAGACAGTTTGTTAGACATCAGGGGAAACAGCTGTACTGAGGTACTGCTGATGATACGAGTGTTTGATGAATCCGACGTGGCACACTCGTAAATTCCACCTCACGAAAAAAGTACGACAGATTTAAGAAGAAAAATACGAACATATTCTTGCATCTGGCCCAATGTGCTGAGTCTCAGTACAGTTATTTAAAACTGTATAATAACTAAATTTAGAATTAGTATTACTCATATATACACAACCTGGTCTAATTCTGGCTGTATCTCCGGTTGTTTTATCTCTGTACTTTCCGTTTCCGTTTTTCGTCTATATCTCACTCTCACTTCTGCTTCAACTCCACACGTCTGCACGTTGCTCAAGTATTCACAGCTCGACAGAATTTGTCTGGTGGTTTACTTTAGCTTAGTTGTATGTTAAAAAAAAGGAAAAAGGTTTAATTTCCCTGGAAGTGTGCGTGCACAGCTTAGGAAATAAATGCCAATCTCACACACTCAGAACATGACTACTGCAGATTTTCAGGAAACAAAAAGTAGTGACGAACTATTGAATAACTCCATGTCCATGAGTGTCTCCATGTGTAAAAGTGATGATTGCGGGTGCAGATGTGCAATTCACGATGCTGTAACATTCTCATGAAATCCTCTGATGAAACTACCTGAATGATGATACTTGAAAAACGTCAACAAGGAGGTTAACATGGAAGTAGCTGAGATGGTTGACGCTTTCTACTACTGTTCTTCTTCTGCTGGGTTTTAAAAATGCTGCTTATTTTGGAGCTGTCTGTTGACGCCACATCCTGCTTTGAGTATACCCAATCAGCAAAGAGTAAACTTCAAGCCTCACCCAGGAGTTTTCTGGCTGCTCGGAGTACATACCCCAAGGCAGGGTATTAAAAAAAATGACCCTGAAGTTCCTGCAGTGGAAACGGGGCTTATGTCTAATCCTGAGCGATTTAGACAAAACAAAAAATAATCTCCACAAACAGAAAGGGGGCAAAGACAAATTGCAAACAAGTTTGTTCAGCGGTAATGACCTCAGTGTCACCATACGATCAGACAACGCCTTTAACACACCAATAGTGCATGACTAACTGTGATAGTGATCTCTGCGACACATCAGGTGTAAATGCATACCTTACTCATGCTTCCTGTTAAAATAAAAAAAAACATGAAAGTGCATTATTTGGTGTAGCCACCCACACTTCTCAAGATCATTAACAAGAAAAATGTGATCAAACGCTTACAGAGAACAATTGACATGTGGGTGGGAACTGTGACTACTTTGTATTTTTCTGGGAACCGTTGTTACTTTTTGTACATGATGTATTAGTTAACCCTTACATACTGTTCAGGGTCAAATTTGAATCATTTTAACACTTGAGAACAGTAAAATCACAATAAATACTATTTCTCCTAATGTGACCCTAATGTGAAATTGACATATTTCAACTTCTTATGAACATGTATATGCAGCCGATATACATTTTTGTTGAGAGTTTGACCCATATTTAATTAAAACATCCATAAATTACTGTTGCAATGTTCACATTGAACATAAATCATTGAACTCGTGATGTTCCCCTGTGCTATGTAACATAGGTATGATTGTTTGCTTATCCATAAACAAAATGCATAAAAACTGAAGAATAAATTATCTCTGCTCTCTGAAAGCTTCATTAAGGATTAATCACACATCTACCTGTGACTGATGAGGTGTTCATTACTCATTTAAGAGACTAATTATTAAGGGATAATGTGGATACATCTGAATCAGTCAAATGAACACTGACTTGTGTTTTACTTGCTGTAACTTTCTTGCTGCCCATTAGAGGATTCCTTCACAAGTTTATCTGAAGCTTCAATCGTCCAAATTAGTCAAATCAAGTAGATATCGTTCAACGTTATAGTATTTTTATTGCTGAAGTTGCTTGTTTTGTTTGTTTACTTCCACCACAGCTCTGAGAAAACACACTCCTGCATCACTGTGTGGTACGGCAGCACTGCAACTGGTGGTTAACCCTTAAAAAGGCAACGTGCACCAGGAGATACACGCTCTTTAATACCCTGTTAGGAACATGATTGAAGGTTTTCACCCATTCAAGTTATCATTTATCTAGTATGGTACTATTATCTAGGTCACATGCCTCAGGTCAGCTGTCATTGTTTAATCAGCCTGATCAGAAATGATTATGGCCGCTTGTGGTGCAGGGCATGACTACCACGTGGCAAGTAATTATAAATTAATCATAGTTCTTTTCAATAAAACGTCATTATAAATGTAACACTGATAATGATTAATGTCTTAACATACTGTTGAAGAAAAAGTGGTCTAAAGGTGAATCATGGTCAGAGGTGGGAAGTAACTAAATATTTGTCCTTCATTATTGTACTTAAGTAGATTTTCCAGGTATCTGTACTTTACTTGAGTATTTATTTTTCTGACGATTTCTTACTTTTACTCCCTACATTAGAACACAAATATCTGTACTTTCTACTCCTTACATTGTCAAAACAGGCTCGTTAACCCCTTAAACTCATCGTGATTAACGCGTTAACGCTGACAGCCATGATTATTTATATTATATATTATATGTTCTGTCTGAAATTCGGTTTGTAGCAAAAATAGAAAACTATCCCATTTTGTGTGCCGAAAACTTTTTTCATTTTGCCGAGTTATCAGGAAAGGTATAGTGTATCATTGACGGTAAAATTTAATTTTTACTTTTGTACTTCACTACATTTCAGAGCCTGTACTTTCTTACTTTTACTTGAGTAAAGGAGTTGAATCAGTCTTTTTTTTACACAAGTGTCTGTACTTCTACTTAAAGCGATGGTTCGGCGTAGTTTTGACCTAGCCTCATATGCACCATGACGTCTATCTAACCACCCGCTCCGCTTTTTTTCCTTCATTTTGTCGCAAACTGGTGGAGTTAGAGCCATCAGCCGAATGGCTTAGTACAGGCGCTAATGGACCCACCAGTGTATCTCGTAAATTACTCCACTAATAATGCCTGGGTTGTTACCAAACTTCTACAGTAGTACAAATAGGGTATTTACTCGTAAATCGATGCATTGGAAAGTTTATAAGTACACCAGGAGTTTATTAAAATAAACACTTACCTGATGGCTTTTAATCTGTTGCTACTGCTAAAGCTGTAAACATCGTCGAAATCTCGCTCGACCACTGAAATCCCGCGTGGTCGCGCACAAATCTCTAGATGTGCTGTGCGGGGATCTCTCGTGTGTTATTAGTGGGGTAATTTACGAGATACACTGGTGGGTCCGTTAGCACCTGTACTAAGCCATTCGGCTGATGACTCCACCAGTTTGTGACAAAATGGAAAAAAAAAAGTGGAGCGGGTGGTTAGATAGACGTCATGGTGCATATGACGCTAGGTCGAAATTACGCCGAACCATCGCTTTAACTACAGAATATGAGTACTTTTGCCAACTCTGATCATAGTGTTATTCAGCAACTTTCGAAATGTATGTATCCCACGAGTTACGTTGCCAGATTAAGGGTACAAGATTAGTCCATGTGTAGTCTTCAAAATGTAGGTTCAAACTAGATGATATGTTAATGTTCCTTGCTAAAACAGATATTATCATACACAGATATGAACATTACAGTAAGCTAATTGTTTATCATTTTGACCATTTTTTATTAATAGGGCAACATATCCTTGGAGATACAACTCATACCATCCTAAATATCCCAAATATTAATATCCCAAATGTTTTACTTGTGAAAATGAGATAAGTAGTAATAGCATAAAATTATTTTCCACTCCTGCTTGTTTAAGGGTTAAGTTGGCACAGGGAACCATCGGCTGTAGCCTTCCCACCATCGCAGACTTCTACGTGGACAGATGCAGATGCAAAATGTTTTCATTTTTTATTGAACACAGTGCAGGGTGGAAAAGTATGTGAACCCCTAGGCTAATGACTTCTCCAAGACCTAATTGGAACCAGGAGTCCAATCAATGTGATGATTGCAGGTGTTGGTTAAAGCTGCCCTGCCCTATAAAAACACACACCAGTTTTGAGTTAGGTGTTCTCAAGAAGCATGGCCTGATGTGAACCATGCCTCGCACAAAAGAGCGCTCAGAAGACCTACGAACAAGAATTGTTGACTTACATGAAGCTGGAAAGGATCACAAAAGTATCTCTAAAAGCCTTCATGTTCATGTGTCTACGGTAAGATAGATTGTCTACAAATGGAGAAAGTTCAGCACTGTTGCTACTCTCCCTAGGCGTGGTTGGCTGTAAAGATGACCGCAAGAGCACAGCGCAGAATGCCCAATGAGGTGAAAAAGAATCCTAGAGTGTCAGCTAAAGACTTACAAAAATCTCTGGCACATGCTGATATTTTTGTTGAAAAATCTACAATAAGTAAAACATTAAACAAGAATGGAGTTCATGGGAGGACACCACGGAAGAAGCCACTGCTGTCAAAGAAAAACATTGCTGCACGTTTGAAGTTTGCAAAAGAGCACTTGGATGTTTCACAGCACTACTGGCAAAAAAACAAAATTGAGTTGTTTGGAAGGAACACACAACGCTATGTGTGGAGAAAAAAAGGCACGGCACACCAACATCAAAACCTCATCCCAACTGTGAAATATGGTGGAGGGGGCATCATGGTTTGGGGCTGCTTTGCTGCCTCAGGGTCTGGACGGATTGCTGTTTTACCATTTTGCAGGAAAACTTAAGACCATGTGTCCGCCAACTGAAGTTCAACAGAGGATGGGTGATGCAACAGGACAACAACCCAAAGCATAAAAGTTTAATCAGCAACAGAATAAACGGAAGAAAATACGCCTTCTGGAGTGGCCCAGTCAGAGTCCTGACCTCAACCCGATTGAGATTCTGTGGCATGACCCCAAGAGAGCAATTTACACCAGACATCCCAAGAATATTGCTGAACTAAAACAGTTTTGTAGAGAGGAATGATCATAAATTCTTCCTGACCGTCTGATTTGCAGCTACAGGAAACGTTTGGTTGTGGTTACTGCTGCCAAAGGAGCATCAGCCAGTTATTAAATCCAAAGGTTCACATACTTTTTCCATTTTTTCAAAATGAAAACATATAATTTTTTGTGCAGTATTAGTTTAAGCAGACTGTGTTTGTCTATTGTTGTGACTTAGATGAAGATCAGAACACATTTTATGCCCAATTTATGCAGAAATCCAAGTAATCACAAAGGGTTCACATACTTTTTCTTGCAACTGTGTGTGTATATATAAAGTTCTGTGCATAAGTCTTAGGCCACTATTAGATTTGTTGCTTTAGCAATGTTATAATGATCATATGTCTCTTTATTAGAATACAACCAGAAAATACAGGAAATGTGCATGCGGTATTAAAAAACATGGGGGAAAAAGAGCTCAAGATGAGGTCACACTAAATACTCACTCTTGCCTGTAGAAACCATTTTGCTCTGAAAATAGTTTTTTTGTTTAATTTTATTAAGGGACTGAAAATGAAATATGGCTGGTCATTAAATCTTTGCTAAAACAACAAAGCTAGTAGTGGCCTAAGATGTTTGCACAGTACTGTATATAATTGATATATAAGGATATTAACGTGTATGTGTGTATATATTGATGTACATCTAATTCACCAGGACCTGACTACTGCATTTCGTTCTTTCATGTACCTACATGTCTGAATGATGAGGAAAATCCCTTAAATTATTCTTGTTAAAAATGTTTATCTGCGGTGATTTTTCATGCAGGTTTGTTTTCAAACCCGCACTCTACCTGCATTTGATTGACCTCAATTGTCGTCACCGCCCTAATTTGTCATTCACTGGTGCACAGCCGTGTCCCAAAACCTCACCCGAATTTCATGTCATGCTATGAGCACAGCTTCAGTTTCATGCGATATTTCAGTTCTTTATTTTTAATAAATTTGCTAAAATTTCTAAAAAACCTTTTTCGCTTTGCCATTATGGGGTATTGTGTGTAGTTTGATGAGAAAAAAAGGGATTTAATCCATTTTGGAATAAGGCAGTAACATAACAAAATGTGGGGAAAGTGAAGGGGTGTGAATACTTTCTGGATGCACTGTACATAAAGCTTGGCACTTTATGTAGCATGTTAGTGAAATGTCATTACAGAAAGAGAAGTAAAATGTTTATATCAATTTGAGTGAATTTAGAATTGGTTTGCGCAGCTAAATGTAACAGCTGATAAATTACCACCAACTCAGAGAGCTACAGGTGGTCAGGGTTGGGAAGGTTCATTTAGAAATGTAATAGGTTACAGATTACTAGTTACTCTATTTAAAATGTAAATAGTAATGTAACTATTTCAATACTTAATCAAAGTAATGTAACTTATTACATTTGATTACTTTTTCCCACTGATACTGACATGATTTATAAGGGAGATCATTTCTTATAAAGAACGATGTATCTCTCATTTGAAAATGTATTCATTAGTTCATGTAGATTTGGGAATAAAAAATAAAGATTTTATGAAAAAAGTCAATTGTCTAACATGGGCTTAATTAGTACTGTCACACCATTTTAGCTCACGTCATGATTTATTTGCAAAATATACAAAAACATTGATTTCATGTATTCAGTAACATGTTAAATATTGAAAAATGAGGAAAAAACCCTCCTGAGCAAAATCTTAAAGGTCTGACTTCAGATGTAACCACCAACATTTTCATCAGTAACTTATTTAATGACACATTTTTTTCTCAGTGACTGTAACAGATTTCAGTTACATTTATTTTGTAATTAAAAGATATAACGCTGTTACATGTATCTAGTTCCTCCCCAACACTGCAGGCAATTGACGGTTGTTGTTGTTGCGTAGAGCACTAAAGAGTCCAGACCCCGAGTAAGGTTTTCTTAAAAAAAGCGTTTTATTTTACATTTCTATATACAGGACATTATCCAAATTCATTTTTACAAAACAATCGAAAAACTTCTTTACAAGGAATAAACTTAAAACTCAACTTCCTTCCAGGGGGGTAAAATAACCAACGACACCAAAATATAAACAAATGTCTTCTCCCTGACATGTAAACAGTGAAAAATGTGTAACTTTTTTCCTCAATTACAAACTGGTGAAGATGAGTTAAGCACCTCTTCATCATCTTCCTCGTAGAAAAGCTTGACCAACACTTTGTCTTTAAGTGCTTCGTTCTGCCTGTAGACGTACATCGGTGTTTGGTTAGCAGACGGGCTGATCTCCCCGTCCTCCTGCTCTTCGCTTCCCTCTTTGGTCTCCTCGTCGATCAGGTCGTTGTAGGAGGCCACACAGACATCGTGGTCCTGGAGGGCCGCAGGGAGTCGGAGTGAGGCTCTCTCTATTCGCACCGAGCGTCTCACTGGGGTAAAGAAGCGCAACTCCTGGCCATTTATCCGTGCTGGTTCACTCTGCTTGTCTGCAGGGCCACTGCAGGAAGGAAAAAAATACAAAACAATTCATAACTCCAGTCGTGGAAGAAGTATTCAGATCTCTTAATGAAGTAAAAGTACCAATACAGCAATGCATGAAAAATGCCAATGAAGTGAAAATATTTAAGTATTAGCAGCTAAATGCATTTAAAGTATTAGCAGCAAAAGTACTGCAGTATTATGAGTGATGTAGTATGCAGTATTACAGTAAAAGTAGTGGTTTGGTCCCTCTGACTGATATATTATTATATATGACATCATTAGATTATTAATAGTGAAGCATCGGTGTTAGAGCAGCATGTTACTGTTGTAGCTGCTGGAGGTGGAGCTAGTTTACACTACTTTATATATAGTTAGGTATGTTTAGTCCAGTGGTTCCCAACATAGGGGTGGGGCCCCTCCAAAGGGTCAGCAGAAGAATGTGAGGGGTGGTGAGATGACTAATGGGAGAGGAAGAAGAAAGAACAAAGTTCTGATACACAAATCTGTTTTCAGTTTTTGTATTTTTTTTTCTAATCTTTGTTGAAATATTGGATCATTTGAAAACATTTTCTTAAATGAAGCCATGTGAGAAGTTTATTGTTGGGGCTGTTAACAACTCATAAAGTAACTAACGCTTTGTCAAATCAATATAGTGGAGTAGAAAGCACAATATGTCCCTCTGAAATGTGGTGGAGTGGAAGAATAGAGTAGCATCAGAGGGAAATACTCAAGCAAAAGTACAAATACCTCAAAATTCTACATAAAGTATATACTTAAATATGTACTTAGTCTTTTAAGTACTCCACTCAACAAAACACACACACACATACACACACCCAGGGGTCGCTGTGATCTTGAACTTGACGACAGAAGAATCTCCTTTCTCCCTACAGATCAGGGCTCTGACAGGTTTAGAGGGGGTCATCATATCAGGGGTGATTTCCACTGTTTCCAGGATTTCGTCCTCCTCTCTCTCCTTCTCTTCAGATGCTGGGAATTGGTGAGTAATTTAACATTTAAAAAAAAAAACCCACACATCATCACTGTAAGAATTTGGCAAATGATCTGTAAGATATCACAGTTGAATCGGGTGACTTATTTCCACATATGGCAGATATGGAGCAACATTAGTGTTTGTTTGGAGTCAAGTTCAAGAAAAACATCTAGTTTATAAGCTTCTAACACTTGACTACGTTCCCCAAACTAGTCGCCTAACTTTGTCTGTCTGCTGTTTGGCGCTGGGCAGGTAGTGAACGATGCAGATAAGAACAGCAATTTGAATAAGGACAGCTAATTTGAAAGCCAAATGAAGCCAAATATAATAAATATACTAATGCAGTCTAATACAAAAAACTTTTTTAGGGTTGATTTAAATATTATCAGTTTTGAAGAATTTGGTCTGAGGTGCTGAAGTGTTTTATGTCATATACAAGTGTTTCTAGTATCTAGTTCATTCAAATGCATAAAAACACTGGTTTACTGACCATGGGAAACCATCAGTGGCCATGCATATTAAAAAAAACATTTAATTCAAGACAACTGGTACGTAGAGGATGACGAAAAATAAGCTGCTTGCAACATACTCGCAAGAAGTATTGCATGAAAACCTCCAGTGACCCTCAAGCAGTAAGGAGGTAATGAGTTGAATGATTTCAAGATGTGAGTTTACGGTGTAATGTGACAGCTGTTTTACAATAAGTTCACGTAGAGTTTAATCTCAACAAGCATGTCTAAGGAAGCATCTGTTATACGGATCAAATACCTTGAATCTCGTCCTTTTTCTTCAGGATCTCAAACACCACGGTCCGCAGCTCGTCCACGGGCTTAAATGATGAAGATGTAGATAAACTTTAAAGCCATTTCAACAAAACAAAACAAAAAACGTGAAACAACGAGTGCGGTGGAGACTTTTGTGTAATATAATATGAAACCTGAATATTATCGTTTTTAGACCTTTTACTCTTTGTTGTACTAAAACAGGCACATGATGAGTCTTTATTAGTTAATCTGCTTGGTTACTTCCTTATTTGTCCACTAAATACCTGTTATGATACCTCTGGCTGGGATTGCATCACGAGGCATTATTGCACCATACTACTTCATCATCAGAGTTGGATCAGATGAGAAAATTCAGCGGACGTGAGTTTTACTTCTTCACCGCAAATTGTTCACAGACAATAAATACTGAAGTTTTGGACAGTGTGAGAAGCAAAATGTTGAAAATGAAATACAAAAGTGTGAATTTGCAGTTTATTATATTAATTATTTCATGTATACTACTAATTTCAATTCAACTGTGAAATATATATATATATATATATATATATATTCTTTCACTTTAATCTGTGCAATAACACTATCATCTCTGGTATATTACTACTCAATACCAATATTACTCTAATAATAATAATGTCTCAATTATTATTATTTTTTATTATATATTTCTACTATTATTGTTCTTATTGTTGTTGTACTTATCTACTGTTCCTTATTCTTTTCTTATTGATACTCTTCTATTTTACTGTCCACTTGCTGCTGTTATAATGCAAATTTCCCCATTTTGGGACTAATAAAGGAATATCTTACCTTATTTTAAAAAGTGCTGATATGATTTAATAATGGCCAAAAAACAACATTGTGAGAAAGAAGAAATATGATTACAGCGGCAACTATTAAATTAATTTTAATAATCACAATTTCCTATAACACAATAGATTTCCTGTTTTTTGAATAATCCAGTTAATTGAGTTTATGTTGATATGAAATGGAAAACCCCCTGAGCCAAATTAAGAATGGTTAAAAAAACAACCTTTACCTAAAATTATAATTGGGTTGTAATGGCACCTGTTTCTAAATGACCTCAAGCTTATAGTAGCTGGAATGTTATTTTAATACACCGCCTCAGTTTATTTTTAACAGTTCCTCAAACTGAGAAAGATATGAAATGGAAAAACCCCTGAGCCAAATTAAGAATGGTTAAAAAAAACAAACAACCTTTACCTAAAATTATAATTGGGTTTTATTGTTTTTTTATGCTTCCAATTCTTACTGTCAAATCATCTGATGTTTTATTTTTTATGTAAAGCACACTGAAACCCTGTGTATTAAATGCACTATATAAATAAAGCTGCCTTGCCTTACCTTGCCTAAAATATCTCTGATGTCTGAATATCTCTGATGTCTAATATCACTGGTGTCTCACCTCCAACACTACACGAACAGCTTCTTCAAACATGGGCAGGACCTCCAGGTCACCCTCTAGCTCCATCAGGCGGACCTGACATATCCAGTATTTGGCAAACTTATGGGACAGCGGTGGCAGGCGTGAGAGAACCCCCTTCACCTGGTCTGGGGGGCAGCCCTGTATATGCAAAAAAAGGCTCATATTAACTCATACAGTACGTTACAAGTAAGTGCGTCACTATACTCCAGATCACGGTGCTCAAACAGTCTTTGATGTTTGGAACATCTCTGAAGATGGGTTCAACCTAAGCCCTGTTTCAAAAAACACAGACCTCTCCATCATTTTGAATGTTGGAGACACAACAATGCAGTGTCTTTAACCAGGTTAACATTTTGTAGCAACAAAACGTCATCCGGCAAGGTGCTGCATTGGACAATCACAAAACATACATGTGAACTAGAGCTGACTATCTGTACTCGATACCTTTTAAGGTATTGACCGGAAAAAAATCGATAACAAATAGTATCGAACATCTCCCGTCAAACGATACCTGCAATCGATCCTTTTTGCACTCAGAGCTAGAAAATATGACTATTTGTACGGACTTGCTCACAGCCAATCAATGCAGGCGTTCTTTGATTGAATGCAACATGTGATTGGCCCACTGCCACAGCAGCTACAACCCGCCTGTGGTGTTGAAGTTGAGGTGGATTTGAGTTAGCGCGCTTAGCAGTTCAGCAGCCGAGATGCCACCTAAGAGGCACGCTGCAAAAATTTCATTTTTTGGTATCGACCTGTGTCTCCAAGTGAAAACCCTCCATCATATTTCATCATCTCATCGGTAGTGAAACAACACGCCCCCAAACAGCCTAAAACCTTGTGTAGAAGTTAACCGGGTACGCAAATTTAACCAGAGTTTTAACGTGCAAAAAGTGCAACGCTACGAAGGGCCTTCCAGGAGAGAGTCGAGACTGTCTAAAGTTGTCCCCAGAATTAAACCACAGCATACATGAAACTAGTAATCTGAAAAAAAAAAAAAAAAAAAAAAAAAAAGTTAATTTAGCCCCACCTACTGCTCCTACTGCAAATTGCCAGAATCCACCACAACCGGACAAAAAGAACCAATCAGAGCCAGGATGGTGTCTGATGGAGTGTCTGACAGCTGTCAATCACTGCTCACGCACACAGCCCCCTCCCCATTACTCCTCAGTTGGGTCAAGCTCATATCTCCGAGAGCGGCTTCAGGAGCGTAGAGTAAGTAATGGCGCAGCAACAACCATCAGCGAGGACAAAACTACCGATACCTCCGTTACCAACAACAGCATACACGGTCGCGTGCTGTCGCGCGCACGTCAGCCTCCTCTGGGGGAGGGACTTTGGAGGCAGGACAGGAGTGCAGCGGAGAGGGAGGGGGAGGGATCTGAAAGTTGTACTTCTTCAAATTTGATGCTAAGTCCTCTCTCTCCTCAAAGTTACCAACTGCAGCTTTAAAGGCTTTTTTGCACCACTGCTCAGTCTGGCCGCTAAAAAAAACATGAAATGTTGCCAATGCTTAGTCATGCTCTACAAAATATGTCCACCCAATATCTTCGAGTCATGTATTGCCTTGTGGGAGATTACATAGAATACAAAAACACTTACCTCTTCCAGCAATTTTAAGCAGTCGGCCAGAGATCTGTCCACAGTGTAAACAAGAGAGTGGGCCTCGTCCTCCTCTGTCATGGTGGCCCAGAAGGGCTGCGGCAAGGAGACAGTGCTATTGACCTGAGGTTTGACCGTCATCGGAGGACGCTTGTAAGAAATGCCCTTGGATTCCCGCCACACCTGTAGTTTACTCCTGGAATAATAGAGCAGAGGGTACCATTCAAAATGCAATGCTTTATATTTTAATTTACCACTTTTTATATCGATACTGAAACACAGGTATCATATTGGCACCTATATAGTAAAAATAAAACAAAATCCAGCTGTACATATAACAGATGTTTGGGTATTGATCCAGCAGCTTGGCCACGGTCCTTACCAAGAATCCGCTGACTGTGTTTTACTATTATGTGTCACATCAGACCAAAATCTTTATAACAGAAAGTTGTAGAACATAATATTATTTCCATGTGATTAAGCTAAACACTTATAAATAAAAAAATGTGTTGTCCAGCCCTAAAAGCGAACTTTCCTTATTATTTAAGTATTTCAGCTCTTCTACAGCAGATTAGTGCAAAACTCACAAACCAAACCTTAAACCACCATCAGTGGAAACTAAATGAATTAACGGTGCCATAAACAGGGTTGGGAAGGTTACTTTGGAAATGTAATAGGTTACAGATTACTAGTTACTCTATTTAAAATGTAATATAACTATTTCAATTATTTAATCAAGGTAATGTAACTTATTACGTTTCTAATTTTTTAACAAATGTTTTCAGCTGTTAGGGTAAGTGTACCCATTAAGCACCAAAATCAGGTTCAGGTGTTTTTCATGGATACTGACTTGATTTATAAGGGAGATCATTTCTTATAAAGAAAGATTTATCTCTCATTTGAAAAAGTATTCATTAATTCATGTAGATTTTGAAATATAAAATAAAGATAGTTTATGAAAAAAGTAAAAAGTCTGGCATGGAGCTTAATTGGTACTGTGACACCATTTAAGCCCATGTCATGATTTATTTACAAAATATAAAAAGAATATTGATTTCAAAGAATTAAAAACAGCAATATATCTATTCATAAACATGTTAAATATTAAATGAGGAAAACACCCTCCTGAGCAAAATCTTAAAGTTCAGTTTTAAATCAAGTACCTGCAATTTAATGACACATTTTTCTCAGTAACTGTAACGGATTACAGTAACATTTATTTTGTAATTAAAAGACATAATGCCATCACATGTAACTAGTTACTCTCCAACACTGGTCATGGTTTCATGCAACACATTTACCAGTAGCTTTACCTTCCTTCACTAGTACTTACATTCTCTCCTTCTGGGCGGCAGTCCGTTTCTTTACCTCCGTCTGAGGAACGACTGTGACTGGGACCTTTGGCCTCTTCAAGTCTGTGTCCTTTCCGCAGTAGCTGATGGTCCTGGCAGGCCGCGGCACCGTCTGTGACAGCACCGGAGCACTAATTCTTTTTGTACCCTTCGGTGGCGGAGGGGCTTTTATTGAACTGGATCCCTTCTTGCTTTCTGTCGTTTTACTTATCTTGGGTTTCCCTGCCGGCACGGCCGCAGCAGCCCGTGTAGCTTCACCAGTCACCCTGACACTGTGCCTGCTCGCTGGCACCGTGGGTATTCGGGGAGCAGCTTTGCATGTTTGGACATTTTTCTCCCCTCCTGCTGCCTGAGATCTTTGGTTTGTGGATCTAGCTGTGGGCTGACAAGCTGATTCTTTCATTTTTGCCACTCCTACCTTTACCTCTGGCTTAACAGATGCTGCTCTGCCCTTGGTGGAAGTGGACATTGATTTCACTCCACTTAATATTTGAGTCTTAGAAGATGGCTGAAACTGTTTACCCAAAACTGGCTTAGAATTTGACTTTTTCTGATCTTGAGTTTTAATTGCAGCTCTTGCTCTCTGAGAAATGGTGGTTTTCTCGTGAACGGGTTTGTTTAGAGCAGTACTAGAAAACGTTTTCCTCGGAGCCACAGAGGAACTCCTGGGAACAGAAAGCGAAGATAAGGTGTTGGATCGCACCTTTTTGGCAGTATTAGAAGTATTGGTGCTGACGGCGGTATTAGCTGCTGTGGTAGAAGTTAGGCGTGTTAGGTTTGGGTTAGTGTTTCTCGGCTGGATCACAGCAGGAACGAGTCCCGTTTTTGTTTTGACAATGGGACCGAGATTCATCCTAAAATTGACTGCGTTCACTGGACCTGACCTGGTGGCGTTTGAGCTCCCGCTGAATCTACTGTTGGGTTTTGTAAAAGCGGTACGTGCGGCATTAGAAGAGGTTTTAACTGAAGACTGTAATCCTGTTTTTGGCTGCTTCTTGAGATGGCTGACTGCATACAGATTAGATTTTGAAGTCACGTTATATGTATTTGTTAGCACTCGGTTTTGATTAAGTTTTAACTGAGCTGGGACACTGTTGGCCTTCTGCTGTGCGGTCAGGGTGTTTACATTAACTTTGTTTGTAACATTGAATGTTTTTCGGGCAGGTTGTTGTGTGGATCGAGGAGGCAAAATTTTTGTGGCTTCATATCTCAGACTGTCAACAGGAGCACTGTTCTCTTTCCCCGTGATGACCTGTGAAAACAGAAAATGACTATAATTCAGGGTGAAGGAATTTCAGTGAAACAAAATTGATTTTCAGTGTCAAAACAAGATAACTGGAAATATAAATGAAATGAAGAATCAAATCATCACAAATTATAACCTACTGCTGATTTAAAACAACAACACAAAAGTAAATTGCTCAAATCCTATATCACACAAATAGAACAACACACTTAAATAAAATGTGGTTCATTTGGTAGTGTAAAAGCTGTTAGTTCACAAACTAGAACGAGGGCGCCCACCGCAATGAGGTTAACTGATCCACATGGTGACATTGTAAAAAGAAGACGTGACATGCAAATGAGATGATATGAAACTAAATGACAGAAAACCTGCTAGGGCTGGATATCAGTACTCAACACATTTTAAGGTATCGACCAATTTAAATCAATACCAAGTAATATGGAAACGTCTCTCATCAAACGATACCTCCAATCGATCCTTTTTTGCACCCAGAGCTAGAAAATATGACTTTTTATGAACTTGCTCACAGTCAATCATCACAAGCCTTCTTTGATTTAATGCAACATGTGATTGGCCCACTGCCACAGCAGCTACAACCCGTCTGTGGTGGTGAAGTCGTGGTGAATTTGAATTAGCACGCTTAGCAGTTCAGCAGCCAAGATGCCACTTTAACGCTCTAATGTGTGTCTACACTACACGCCTGTTACACCAGATAAAAGACAAGAGCACTAAATGTAGAATGGGTATTGAATGAAGTACTCAGTTGGTATCAGTATCCCATTCACTACTATGTTGAAGCTGATAGCGTTGTAAATATATTATCCTACAGAACTGAACATATTGATGCCTTATAGAAACCCTCTGGAGTTCTTGACCACTTTTGGCATTAGAGAAGAAGAAACAATACCCAGTCCTAGCGGCTGCCCATGTCTCCCACATCTAAATCCATCACTGCATACACACTTTATATCCTTTATATCCTGCACACCCACCTTCAGTGCAGATGTCACAGGTTTCTTCACCTGGCTGTTGTCACCGTTGGTTACATTCCTTGAATAAAAGGAGTAAAATATAAGGATTTAGTGTAACATTGATTAACACATTTTTACATTTGAGAGCTGTAAAAACACCTTATAGACATTTCTTTTAAGATGGACTTTTCCTAATGTGATGGAAAGTGTGCAAAAATTAAAATAAAAAGCATCATTTTTATTTTTTTGTGCAGCTGATGGTCGTCCCATGACAATTGAACATTTGTAAAAACTTAAAGCATTTAAACATGTTTTTGTATTCATCATATTCTTTCAAATGTTCTCCTAGATCATAAAATAGTGACTGTGAGTGTCTCAGAATATGAACAGTATGTAAGTGTTAAATTAACAACATTCGGTCAAACATATTGTGAGCAGAGTTTATTTCTTACGTGGAGTTGGACAGTTTCAGCTTTCCCTTCGCTGTCAAGTACTCCATCAACTTCTGGCGACGCACATCTGTGAAAGGAAGTTACACAAGAGTTCAGCACCTGGATTCATACTTAATGTCTGAAGATCATCTGAGATTAATATTGTGATCCCTTCATCGTATTTATAATTTTATCTGAAGCTAATATGAAGCTTCAGTCGTCCAAATCAGTCAAATCAAGTAGATATGTTTCAACGTTAGTCTTTTTAGTGCCAAAGTCCCTCTTTTTGTTACTATACTTCCACCACAGCTCAACAGGGAAACACAAAGAGGGAATTTGATGCTAAAAAGACTGTAAATGTGTCAGATATCCACTTGATATGACTAACTCAGACTGCTGAAGCCTCATATAAACGTCACATCAACTTTTAAATGCATTTATTTGGATTGGACACATGGATTTTGGCCCACATATTAGCCATGTATGATCAGGAGGAATGACTACAACGAGGAAAAAACCTGCAGCTCATTTCCACTAATTAAAATCATAATAGAATAAATAAAACCCATTTCACAAGAGCAGTCTCAAGATTTAGTAACATTTTGGGGAAAATGCTGATGAAATAAAAGTTGTTCTGCTGAAAAACGATCAACTCATTACGCAGGAGTGACTGGCACAGCAATACTTAAATCACCTGAACTAACAATGGAGGCCACCAGTCAGTAAGTGTGTGAGGAACTGTGAAGTCGATTTAATAGAAATTTAGCGCCACCTGCCTGCAAGTTGATGATGTACACCTGTAAATAAATCTAAATTTGAAAAAAAAAGAGTGCATAGAGGAACTAAAACAATTAGTTAACTTATTTATTTAATGACTTTTTTATAAAAAAGTTAAGTTACGTAACATTGTAATATGTAACTGGTTACTCCCCAACACTGTTTATAATGTTTAATAATAAAGTGTAAGTAACGTTATCATTAACCCTTACATACTGTTTATATTCTAACTTATAATTACAGTAATTCACATGAATAGGTTCCCCCATCAGTCATCTGTAAATGGTTGACTAATCCTTCTGTAAATAGAAAAAAAAAATACATTTATGATCACTATTTTATGGGCCAGTAGAACATTTTGTAGAATCTGATGAATACAACATGTTTGAATGCTGATTCTTGAATCTTCTGTAATAAACACAGGTAACATTTTTACGTTTGCATTTATAAAAATGTGAATCAGCTGCATTTAAAAAGGATGCATTTTGTTTCCACGTTTTGTATATTTGGGGTCACATGAGGTAAAGTCACAGCTCTACTACGTAAAAACTGTATGTACGGGTTGAGTTTGATGAAAGCCCTGAAGACCAGCTCAAGTATGGCATTATTTATCCCTTTCTTAGTTATTTTGTCTTTGTAATATCAAGTTATATCAGCAGCATTAGAGGGTCCATTAATGGCAATGTTTATTTAGCTTCAACAACATGTGGGCGCAGGCTAAGGCATCTTAACGTGTGTCAGGTCTGGCACAAAGTACGCTACCAAATTAGTATTATGAAGTTAATTCTGACGGTTTCTTGTCTATAAAATTAAAACATTTTTAGTTAAATCGGATGTACAGATTTGTAGCCGTGTTTCGGTGTATCTGGTGACCGTGTTATCTGGTGACTTTCGCATTCATTACAAGATACGTAATGAGAGGTGAATGGCTACTGAACACAATTTTACTTACATGAATAGTTAGTGTAACTTATGGATATTAAAAACAGATGAGATAGTTTTTTGTAATGATTAAACAACAATTATAGGCTTTTAAGAGAAAACCTACATGAAAGTCACCAGTTACCACGGTCAACATTTAACCCGTAACACTGGTTGCTACGGAGCGTTAACTAAACGCTCGTTTTTAAGCAATTTAATACGCTAACCTTTTCTGGAAAGTATCGGTACGGTCTCTTCTTCTTCCATATCTATTAGTATTCCCTTTTTCCGTCTTTTTGTCTGGATATCTTATTATAAAGTATAACAATGTCTAGGTAATTTTTGAGCGGCTACGGCGGTTAAACAGTAAACGTTAAATTACAACATAACAACAGACAGAGCTGCTCGCGCATCCGGTTTGAATTTGCCGGGAGTTAACGCCTCCTTTTCGCTGATTGGACAATTTTAAATTTCGAAACGCAATACGCCAGTTCTGGATCTCTGCGCTGATTGGAGCAGAGTTTGTAAACAGAACGTAAGTACAGGCTACAGTGTTGCCAATTTGACGACTTTCTCGCTAAATCTGGCGACTTTCCAAAACCCTCTTAGCGACTTTCTTCCTCAAAAGCGACTAGCGACAAATCTAGCGACTTTTTCTGGTGTTATTGGAGACTTTTCTGGTGTTTTGGAGACTCTGGAGTGAAAGGACGTATCGCTCTGCAGTTACTGTCCTCAAGGACTAGCGGGTGTTGCCATGAGCCCACCCCCCGTCCCTAAGCACTCACAGGCAGTCAGGTTCACAGTAGCCAGCTGCATAATCTATAATGATAATACTAATAAAATGAGCTCTGTCACAACTCTGTTACCCCTTTATTTAGTTTTTTTATTTTTGCCTCCTCCCATGTGTTATTTAGTTTTTATGAAATGCAAAACATTGTGCAATCCTTTGTTGCAGTTATGTCATAATCAGAATCACTGTACTTTACTCTTTCTGTTCTTCAAACTTAGTTTTATGTTAATGCTTTTTTTTCTATCTCTCTTTTTTTTAAAAGTTGACTGTTTCCAATAAAGTTGAGGAGGTGTAGGTACTTTGAGGCAGGCTTGTTGCTCTGGATACGTGTCCTAAAGTATATCAGATATAATCTTATAATTTTTTTATCTCATTTTTCCACTTAACATTGCTCTGTTAAACATTTTGTAACTAAGCATAAAACACCTGGACACAAACATTAATGGAGGTTAATAGACTTTATTAAATATTCTTGGCACATCTTTTGAATAATTGTGAATAAGAAGACTTCTGAATAAATATGTTAAAATAGTTTGTAAACAGATACATAAATAGATATATGAATACGAAAACACTCAAAGTGTAATG
Organism: Scomber scombrus; assembly: GCF_963691925.1. Taxonomy (NCBI): domain Eukaryota; kingdom Metazoa; phylum Chordata; class Actinopteri; order Scombriformes; family Scombridae; genus Scomber; species Scomber scombrus. The sequence continues at coordinate 27,693,258 of NC_084973.1, forward strand.
TCATTCAGCCGAATAAATACACACATACACAGCAAAGAGTGCCACCTTGTGGACAAACCTGACTGTCAATACAAAACAACTTTCACTTATGGTACTTGGTACATACAGTAAATAGACAATCTGCAGAACATGCAGAAGTTTTTCCAGCAAATAACAAAACTGCTTTTTATAATCACTTATTTTTTTGATTATTGAATCAAAACAGTTGAATTATAGAACCTGTTCAATACCCAAATCCTCTTTTAAAGAGGGACTTGAAGGACCACATACAGATCCATACTTCACTTAGGGTATATTTGGCAGATTTTAACTTTGACGTTGGATGTTGAAGGTGCGGTAGCGGTTAGCGGTCTGCAAGCACATTTCCAAGGGCTTGTTGTCTTGCCCAGCTGTGCTGATGTACCAGTTGGGGAAACTGGCCGACATTAGAGTGCTGACATTCACCCCAGTGTCCTGTTTGTAGAAGAGAAACCGCTCCATGTCACTTCCCGAGCTGATGCTCTTCAGGCTTTTTTTGTCCTCCACCGTCTGAAGTAAGAAAAGATACATGTCAGAAAAGTTTGAATATCATACTGGATAAAAGTAGTGTCTCATACCAAATGTAAATTCATCTATAAATGTGTGAAATGCCCTTTTCTGATGAAGATTCAGATTAGATTTAATAAGACTTTTACCTCCAGATGCAGGGTTGGCTGGTCACCAACTTGACAACACGACAGGTAGAACTTTGTGTCCTTGATTCCCAGAGCCACAGGTCGGGCCTCAGCGCTCGGTGCAGGGTGCACGTAAGTTGACATGTTCAAGTGAACTGAGGATCGAACAGAGGATACAAGTTCAATAATAGCAGCAACAGATATCTTCCAAATCGGGACACTCGTCTCTTATGGCTGTGATGGAGTTTGCAGTCTGCAGACACAGTGATGAATTTCATCTGTCCAGGCTATGATTGAGATGTTATGTTTCATGGCGTTATAGCAATAGAAACACTGAATTTTCACTATTTTTGGAAAATTTTAGGTGAAATAAATGTTACACAAAATGTCATCTTTCAAAAGCTTCAGGTAAATAGATCAAGCTGACAGAAATCTGTCATCAACTTGTTCAAATGTCTACCATTAACCAGAAAATGAATTTCTATCCATCATATCTAACTGTAACATGCAATTACCTGTGCGGTTGTCACTTCCTCCTTGCAGCATCACAGCGTGGAGCTCCATGTTATCCTGAACCAGTACTAAGCTCCTCTTCTGGCTGTCAGTCACACTGCACCCGTGCTCGCCCGTCCTGCTGAACTTATCTGGTGCAGCTGACTCACACTCGAACACAATTTGCTCTGAGGGGAAAGAGGCACAGATGATGAGTTATGCTGTTGTTCTTTCACCAGTAAGAAACAAGAATAGCCTAGTATTCAGACAGTTCAGGTATGGTGTGGTAACAACCTAAACAGTTCAGTACATGATTTCAATGCAGTAGTGTTGAAATAAGGTGTCATCTGTGTGATTACCTTCTACAATGCTTTCAAACATGATGTCAAGCAGGTGTTCATCTCTGAACTCGGTGCTCAGCACTGACTCTGACACGTTGTCCTTAAGCCTGTCCATGGCGATAATGAGGTTGGCCACACGTTTCATTGTCAGTGGATGATGGGAGATCTCCAAGTCCAGTCCCTTGGGCATCTTGGTGCTCCACATCTCGCTCACGTTGCATCTCATTGCGGATTCCATTTTTTATGAATTTGGTAAGATCTGCATGAAGACAAAGAGATTTCTGGTGATTCACAAAATACTTAGCAAGACACAGCAGAATTTGTAGTTTTATATTGTTCTTTAACTTTTAAAATGCAGCATGGTATAGAACAGTGTTTTTCAATCCTGTGGCACCACCTGCCCTGCAGGTCAGATGGACCCCAGGACCTGTATTGAAAAACACTGGTGTAGAATATCTGATACAGAATAGATTTTTATCTGACAGCAACAGTGTTAACTCCCTATTAGCTTATAATGCCACTACAGTCATCAGAGTGTGTTAAAGAAACTGCGATTAAACTGCTCCATCTTAAAACTGTCAAATACAAAAATAGCTATTAAGAAAAAGTCAATTTACCTGTTAATGTCAGTAGAGAAGAAGTCCTGTTATTGTGCTTGGTTTAGATCCCAGCAGTTATTCTATCCGTGTTGCTCTGTGTCGCTCTTTCTCTGTAGCATCTTTATACTCACAGTCGAGGGACTTTTCCTTCTCGGATACAGGAAGTCGGTTTGTCCTTGCTGCTGTGACATGCAAGATGATGAAATACTGTATTTACACAGAGTCGTCAAAAAAGCTCAGATATAGTAATATGATATGAAACGCAGGTTTATATCAATGTTGTATATACTGTTTAGGAATGAGAGATCAGATTTGATATGAACTGTGTACGGGTCAATGGTGTGGCACTACTTTTTTCTGATTCCATGTGGTTTAGTTAAATTTAAAGGGGTTAAAGTTTGAAAATAAACACATTAATACCTTGCACACATTCTTTACTTGTGGACCGAGTATAACATTTCTGCTTTTAATCCATTTTGATACAATATATTAGAGGATTATGGCAAAAATGTCTCAGTGGTGTAACCATCAAAACTTGAACCAAAAGAAAACCACTTTAAATGCTCAAATTCTCAATAAAATAGCAGATCAACTAGTTTTGCATGATCTAACATTATCACTCTTTCATATTAAATAAAGGTTAATGGAATACAATTGTTCTAAATATATATAATTTGGGGAATCATGTCAAGTCAAGTGAACCATGTGAAGCGTCTCAAAGTGTAATCACCATTTAAAAGGCCATTTAGTTAAATTTGTGAGGAAGGCCATATAACAGGAAGTGTTTTTTACAGAGAAGGACCTCTGATGATCACAACTGCTGCATGACAAGAAGCTCTTAACAATTACTCATAAACTGACGTGTTTTAGACTGAGTCACGTTTACTCAGTTTATATGTTCTATGGTGTAACCCTAGAAAAAATGTATTCATAAGAATTCACTAAAATGAATATTTACCTTAAGAATTACATTTCAAATAGGGAGACCAAAGCCATGTACTTACACAGGTGTCAAATTTGATTTTAAAATGAAATGTCAACATTTTATAACTGCTGACATCATTTCAATCTTATTAAAAGCCTTTCTGTTAGAGGACAATTTTGTCAAATATCAGTAGTTTATGATGTTAATTTTGTTAGATGTCAGTAGTATATGACATTTGTCTAACTACGCATGGTTTTAAAGGTCCATTACGTCCAAATATTGATTTTGTCTAACTACGTATAGTTTTAAAGGTTCATTCCACCCAAATATTACTTTCATTCGTACAATTCAACTTGGCTGCTAAGATGTGCATGTTTGTGTAATTAGCATAATTAACTTATTATCAGGTAAAATAAAGGTGGTTAAATGGAAGATGAACGCTTTGCTCTTTGCAGTTACTAGATCTCAACCAGATATTTGAATGGAGAGAGGGAAGACACAAGATATATGTTTCTTTTGTATATTTTATTAATACAACATTTTCGCACCACAGTTTTTTTTTCACACACACACACACACACACACACACACACACACACACACACACACACACACACACACACACACACACACACACACACACACACACACACACACACGACCCAAACTCATTGTTGCCACAGGTCAAATCCAATTCTTTAGGAAAACTTAGGGTCCTAGCAATACAATCCTGAAGCTGCGGCGATCTTGTATGGAATCCAAGTTTAGTCATAATTCAATTATGAAATAAGATATTATGAAATAAATAATCATTTGAAATAATGAAACAGATTTCAGAGCAAAAGGCAGAAGTATCAACCAATCACCATGCAGGTCCAACCCGCTGTCTCTGATTGGCAGACAGTCATCCTGCTGAAAAAACACCATTATGAAATAAAAAGGCCCTTTTGGAAAAAAAACGCCATTGTGAAATAAGGCCATTTTGGAATAAACTATTATGAAGTAAACTCTGTTATTGTAAAAAAAAAAAAATGAGTAAGGTGAAATCATGATAAAATTCGATTTCATAACAATGGAAAGTATTTCATAGTAATGGAGAATATTTCAAAATAATTTTAAAAATATAAATATTCATTTTAATGAATTCTTATGAATTATCAATGTTTTCTAGGGTTACACCATAGAACATATAAACTGAATGAACCTGACTCAGTCCAAAACACGTCAGTTTATGAGTAATTGTTAAGAGCTTCTTGTCATGCAGCAGTTGTGGTCATCAGAGGTCCTTCTCAGTAAAAACCACTTCCTGTTATTTGGCCTTCCTCACAAATTTAACTAAATGGCCTTTTAAATGGTGATTACACTTTGAGACGCTTCACATGGTTCACTTGACTTGACATGATTCCCCAAATTATATATATTTAGAACAATTATATTCCATTAACCTTTATTCAATATGAAAGAGTGATAATGTTAGATCATGCAAAACTAGTTGATCTGCTATTTTATTGAGAATTTGAGCATTTAAAGTGGTTTTTTTTTGGTTCAAGTTTTGATGGTTACACCACTGAGACATTTTTGCCATAATCCTCTAATATATTGTCTCAAAATGGATTAAAAGCAGAAATGTTATACTCGGTCCACAAGTAAAGAATGTGTGTACAGTATTCATGTGTTTATTTTCAAATTTTAACCCCTTTAAATTTAACTAAACCACATGGAATCAACAAAAAAAGTAGTGCCACACCATTGACCCGTACACAGTTCATATCAAATCTGTTCTCTCATTCCTAAACAGTATATACAACATTGGTATTAACCTGCGTTTCATATCATATTACTATATCTGAGCTTTTTTATGACAACAGTGTGTAAGTACAGTATTTCATCATCTTGCATGTCACAGCAGCGAGGAAAAACCGACTTCCTGTATCCGAGAAGGAAAATTCCTTCGACTGAGTATAAAGATGCTACAGAGAAAGAGCGACACAGAGCAACACGGATAGAATAACTCCTGGGATCTAAACCAAGCACAATAACAGGACTTCTTCTCTACTGACATTAACAGGTAAATTGACTTTTTCTTCAGTTATCTTTTAATATGGAGCAGTTTTATCACAGTTTCTTTACCACACTCTGATGCCTGTAGTGGCATTATAAGCTGATAGGGAGTTCACACTGTTGCTGTCATATAAAAATCTATTCTGTATCAGATATTCTACACCAGTGTTTTTCAATACAGGTCCTGGGGTCCATCTGACCTGCAGTGCAGGTGGTGCCACAGGATTGAAAAACACTGCTCTATACCATGCTGCATTTTAAAAGTTATATTACAATATAAAACTAAACATTCTGCTGTGTCTTGCTAAGTATTTTGTGAATCACCAGAAATCTCTTTGTCTAAATGCAGATCTTACCAAATTCATAAAAAATGGAATCCGCAATGAGATGCAACGTGAGCGAGATGTGGAGCACCAAGATGCCCAAGGGACTGGACTTGGAGATCTCCCATCATCCACTGACAATGAAACGTGTGGCCAACCTCATCATCGCCATGGACAGGCTTAAGGACAACGTGTCAGAGTCAGTGCTGAGCACCGAGTTCAGAGATGAACACCTGCTTGACATCATGTTTGAAAGCATTGTAGAAGGTAATCACAAAGATGACACCTTATTTCAAAACTACTGCATTGAAATCACTTACTGAACTGTTTAGGTGGTAAACACAACATACCTGAACTGTCTGAATACTACTCTAAATGACTTCTTGTTGCTTACTGGTGAAAGAACAACAGCATAACTCATCATCTGTGCCTCTTTTCCCCTCAGAGCAAATTGTGTTCGAGTGTGAGTCAGCTGCACCAGATAAGTTTAGCAGGACGGGCGAGCACGAGTGCAGTGTGACCGACAGCCAGAAGAGGAGCTTAGTACTGGTTCAGGACAGCATGGAGCTCCACGCTGTGATGCTGCAAGGAGGAAGTGACAACCGCAAAGGTAATTGTATGTTACAGTTAGATCTGATGGATAGAAATTCATTTTCTGGTTAATGGTAGACATTTGAACAAGTAGATGACAGATTTCTGTCAGCTTGATCTATTTACCTGAAGCTTTTGAAAGATGATCTTTTGTGTGAAATTTATTTCACCTAAAATTTCCCAAAAATAGAGAAAATTCAGTGTTTCTATTGCTATAACGCCATGAAACATAACATCTCAATCATAGCCTGGACAGATGAAATTCATCACTGTGTCTGCAGACTGCAAATTTCATCACAGCCATAAGAGACGAGTGTCCCGATTTGGATGATATCTGTTGCTGCTATTATTGAACTTGTATCCTCTGTTCGATCCTCAGTTCACTTGAACATGTCAACTTACGTGCACCCTGCACCGAGCGCTGAGGCCCGACCTGTGGCTCTGGGAATCAAGGACACAAAGTTCTACCTGTCGTGTTGTCAAGTTGGTGACCAGCCAACCCTGCATCTGGAGGTAAAAGTCTTATTAAATCTAATCTGAATCTTCATCAGAAAATGGCATTTCACTCATTTATAGATGGATTTACATTTGGTATGAGACACTACTTTTATCCAGTATGATATTCAAACTTTCTGACATTTATCTTTTCTAACTTCAGCCGGTGGAGGACAAAAAAAGCCTGAAGAGCATCAGCTCGGGAAGCGACATGGAGCGGTTTCTCTTCTACAAACAGGACACTGGGTTGAATGTCAGCACTCTAATGTCGGCCAGTTTCCCCAACTGGTACATCAGCACAGCTGGGCAAGACAACAAGCCCTTGGAAATGTGCTTGCAGACCGCCAACCGCTACCGCACCTTCAACATCCAACGTCAAAGTTAAAATCTGCCAAATATACCCTAAGTGAAGTATGGATCTGTATGTGGTCCTTCAAGTCCCTCTTTAAAAGAGGATTTGGGTATTGAACAGATTCTATAATTCAACTGTTTTGAGTCAATCATTTTAAAAAGCAGTTTTGTTATTTGCTGGAAAAACTTCTGCATGTTCTGCAGATTGTCTATTTACTGTATGTACCAAGTACCATAAGTTAAAGTCGTTTGTATTGACACAGTCAGGTTTGACCACAAGGTGGCATTCTTTGCTGTATATGTTTTTATTTATTCGGCTGAACGACATTACACTTTTGAGTGTTTTCGTATTTATATATTTATTTATCTATTTATTTTAAATAACTAACATATTTATTCAGAAGTCTGCTTACTAACAATTATTCAAATGATGTGGCAAGAATATTTAATAAAGTCTATTAATCTCTATGAATTTTTGTGTGCATGTGTTTTAATATGCTCTAAGGATTTGATCACAACTCAAACAGAGATATCTGACTTCACAAGGCAAGGCAGTTTTATTTATGTAGCGCATTTCATACACAGTGGCAACTCAATGTGCTGTACATAAAACAAACATTTAACAGAAAGAATTGAAAAAAAACAACAACAAAAACATGGAATTTGAGAGATAAAAATAAAACCCAATTATAGTAAACACATACATACCCCCCCCCCCCCCCACACACACACACACACACAAACACACACACACACACACACACACACACACACACACACACACACACACACACACACACACACACACACACACACACACACACACACACTAATAATTTTTAAAAAAGTACAGAAACATAAAAAGAGAGAGTAATAAAATAAAATACTATAATAGAGCATTAAATATAAGGTTGCAGCATAAAATAATGATTTGCTTTAAAATCATTAAAAGGACATAGAGTGCAAATGAAAGATTAAAATTTAAAGTGCTTTGAAAGAGCTCAATCATAAGCACAGGAGAAGAGAAGTGTTTTTAACCTGGATTTAAAAATATTCACATTTGGGGCTGATTTCAGTTCTGTTGGTAGTTTGTTCCAGTTGTGTGCAGCATAACACCTAAAAGCTGCTTCACCATGTTTAGTCTGAACTCTGGGCTCCACTATCTGACCTGAGTCAGTAGATCTCAGAGCTCTACTGGGTTTATATTCTACTAACATGTCATTCATGTATTCTGGACCTAAACCATTCAGTGATTTGTAGACCAGTAGCAGAACTTTAAAATCTATTCTATAGCTGACTGGGAGCCAGTGTAAAGACTTTAGAACTGGAGTAATGTGCTCTGATCTCTTTGTTCTGGTCAAAACTCGAGCTGCAGCGTTCTGAATGAGCTGCAGTTGTTTAATGCTTTTTTGTGGGAGTCCAGTCAGAAGACCATTACAGTAGTCGAGTCTACTGGAGATGAAAGCATGAATCAACTTCTCCTGGTCTGTTTGAGGCATAAAACCCTTCACTCTGGATATGTTCTTAAGCTGATAGAAGGCTGTTTTGGTGATTGATTTGATATGACTGCTGAAGGTCAGATCTGAGTCTATCAGCACGCCAAGGTTTCGGACTTGGTTGCTAGTTTTTAGAGAGAGTGACTCGAGATGTTTACTGACAGCAATCCTCTTCTCTTTATTGCCAAAAACAATTACCTCAGTTTTGTCCTGATTTAATTGAAGGAAAATTTGGTTCATCCAATGTGTTACTTGCTCTAAACAGTGACACAATGACTGTATTGGACTGTAGTCATCCGGGGACAGTGCTAGGTATATCTGCGTGTCATCTGCATAACTGTGATAGTCTACATTAGAGTTCTGCAGAATTTGACCCAAAGGCAGCATATATAGACTGAACAGAAGGGGTCCAAGAACTGACCCCTGAGGAACTCCACATGTCATAGCCACTCGATCGGATTCATAACTTCCAATGGTCACAAAATAACTCCGCTCCTCCAAGTAGGACATGAACCATTCTAGGACTGTTCCGCTGAGTCCTGCCCAAGTTTCCAACCTGTTGAACAGTATACTGTGATCCACAGAGCTGTTTCTGTACTGTGGTGAGGTCGGAAGCCTGATTGAAATTTGTCAAAAAGGCCACTGGAGTTCAAGAAATTGCTGAGTTGATTAAAAACCACTTTCTCAATGATCTTGCCTATAAAAGGAAGATTTGAGATAGGTCTGTAGTTGGTTAACATGGAAGCATCCAGCGTTCTCTTTTTTAAGAGTGGCTTAACGGCAGCTACAGACATTAACTCTCGCCCAGTTCTTAAGACAGCATTCCTAAGATTATTTTTGAGTCTGCAGTAATCTTCTCCAACTCTTACTATTTCCAGTGGACAGATTGTAAATGGCAGCTTAGTTATGGTCTGACCAGTATTCCTAAATGTGAAACAAAAGCTTAAACAAGTCAAAAAGATTTACTTTTAATGCTCAATACTAAACCCCACATATCTTAACTACAGTTCATTCACACACAAGGCAAGCATCACACAAATCATCATAAGGGAGCCAAATTACTTTTACGACAGGATTTTGGAATAATTAAACCTCCTATTTACACAGTTCCCTGTGCACCTGCTTGATTACTACCTTACTTTACCTATTTATCTTCAGAGATGCACACGGTCATGCCATGGGCCACCCCAGAGACATCACTCCAGCACCAGCTGGCTTATTCAACTGGGCAAGTTCAACAAACCACCTCATGGGGCTACACACACATGACCCCACTAACTAACCTGGAACTAAATAACTAGGTCCCAGATGAACCCCACTATTATGATATGGTTCGCTTGAACATCAAACATATTACTGAACATAATACCAGGATAGAAGTTTACTGCAGTGTGCATTCATTGAATAAATGAATGAATAACTAAAAAACAGATACTTAGCCCCACATAGGTTCTGATGCAGCTGGGTGGAGAGAGAGGTTAACAAATAGGCCTGGCCATAAAGATTCAGCACATTAGACAGCACAGGTGCCTGCCAATCATATGATCAACCTCGAGGTAAAGCAAGATGTAAGGATATATCAAGTGACGGTGTGATTTGATCAGCACAGTATTTGGGAATATGTTCAATGACAGCACAATACAAACCAAAATAATAAAGGTCTTAATACTTTATTTTGGACCAGAGCCCGGCTGAAACACAGGAAATATTGTCCTTATTACTCCACTACTATTACTCAACATGTGTAGTTACTTAAAAATTCAATCAGCTACAACACTAAAATGTTGCATAAATGTTGATGCATTTAGTATAATAATATGTGGTATGTAATTGACAATAAATCAGCACTCTGAAAGTGGCCATGCATACTTTTTACTCATGATAATTGTTGTATGGAGGCAAGTATGGATGTTCACATACAATGAACAATCATTGTTTCTGAAATTTGAAACAGAATTTCCCCTGATTAAAAGCTGGTAGTCACAGTTAGAGATTTAGTCATTTACCAAAGCATCAGTGACTATACAATAACAATGTGTCACAGCAATAGTTACAAAATGCTAAACAGCAATGTTATGCGGAAAGATGAGATAATAAGATTATAAGATTATATCTAATATACTTTAGGACACGTATGCAGAGCAACAAGCCTACATCAAACTACCTACACCAACCACCTCCTCAACTTTATTGGAACTATAACTTAGTTATGGGTCAGACCATAACTAAGCTGCCATTTACAATGTGTCCACTGGAAATAATAAGAGTTGGAGAAGATTACTGCAGACTCAAAAATCATCTTAGGAATGCTGTCTTAAGAACTGGGCGAGAGATAATGTCTGTTGTGAAGTCAGATATCCCTGTTTGAGTTGTGATCAAATCCTTAGAGTATATTAAAACACATGCACACAAATATTCATAGAGATTAATAGACTTTATTAAATATTATTGCCACATCATTTGAATAATCGTTAGTAAGCAGACTTCTGAATAAATATGTTAGTTATTTAAAATAAATAGATAAATAAATATATAAATACGAAAAGTGTAATGTCATTCAGCAGAATAAATTAAAAACATACACATCAAAGAGTGCCACCTTGTGGTCAAACCTGACTGTGTCAATACAAAACGACTTTCACTTATGGTACTTGGTACATACAGTAAATAGACAATCTGCAGAACATGCAGAAGTTTTTCCAGCAAGTAACAAAACTGCTTTTTAAAATGATTGACTCAAAACAGTTGAATTATAGAATCTGTTCAATACCCAAATCCTCTTTTAAAGAGGGACTTGAAGGACCACATACAGATCCATACTTCACTTAGGGTATATTTGGCAGATTTTAACTTTGACGTTGGATGTTGAAGGTGCGGTAGCGGTTGGCGGTCTGCAAGCACATTTCCAAGGGCTTGTTGTCTTGCCCAGCTGTGCTGATGTACCAGTTGGGGAAACTGGCCGACATTAGAGTGCTGACATTCACCCCAGTGTCCTGTTTGTAGAAGAGAAACCGCTCCATGTCGCTTCCCGAGCTGATGCTCTTCAGGCTTTTTTTGTCCTCCACCGTCTGAAGTAAGAAAAGATACATGTCAGAAAAGTTTGAATATCATACTGGATAAAAGTAGTGTCTCATACCAAATGTAAATTCATCTATAAATATGTGAAATGCCATTTTCTGATGAAGATTCAGATTAGATTTAATAAGACTTTTACCTCCAGATGCAGGGTTGGCTGGTCACCAACTTGACAACACGACAGGTAGAACTTTGTGTCCTTGATTCCCAGAGCCACAGGTCGGGCCTCAGCGCTCGGTGCAGGGTGCACGTAAGTTGACATGTTCAAGTGAACTGAGGATCGAACAGAGGATACAAGTTCAATAATAGCAGCAACAGATATCATCCAATCACGAATGACAGTCTATTATGGCTGTGATGAAGTTTGCTAAAGTCTGCAGACACAGTGATTAATTTCATCTGTCCAGGCTATGATTGAGATGTTATGTTTCATGGCGTTATAGCAATAGAAACACTGAATTTTCACTATTTTTGGGACATTTTTGGTGAAATAAATGTTACACAAAATATCATCTTTCAAAAGCTTCAGGTAAATAGATCAAGCTGACAGAAATCTGTCATCAACTTGTTCAAATGTCTACCATTAACCAGAAAATGAATTTCTATCCATCAGATCTAACTGTTACATGCAATTACCTTTGCGGTTGTCACTTCCTCCTTGCAGCATCACAGCGTGGAGCTCCATGCTGTCCTGAACAAGTACTAAGCTCCTCTTCTGGCTGTCAGTCACACTGCACTCGTGCTCGCCCGTCCTGCTGAACTTATCTGGTGCAGCTGACTCACACTCGAACACAATTTGCTCTGAGGGGAAAGAGGCACAGATGATGAGTTATGCTGTTGTTCTTTCACCAGTAAGCAACAAGAAGTAATTTAGAGTAGTATTCAGACAGTTCAGGTATGGTGTGTTAACCACCTAAACAGTTCAGTAAATGATTTCAATGCAGTAGTGTTGAAATAAGGTGTCAACTGTGTGATTACCTTCTACAATGCTTTCAAACATGATGTCAAGCAGGTGTTCATCTCTGAACTCGGTGCTCAGCAGTGACTCTGACACGTTGTCCTTAAGCCTGTCCATGGCGATGATGAGGTTGGCCACACGTTTCATTGTCAGTGGATGATGGGAGATCTCCAAGTCCAGTCCCTTGGGCATCTTGGTGCTCCACATCTCGCTCACGTTGCATCTCATTGCGGATTCCATCTTTTTATGAATTTGGTAAGATCTGCATGAAGACAAAGAGATTTCTGGTGATTCACAAAATACTTAGCAAGACACAGCAGAATGTTTAGTTTTATATTGTAATATAACTTTTAAAATGCAGCATGGTTTAGAACAGTGTTTTTCAATCCTGTGGCACCACCTGTCCTGCAGGTCAGATGGACCCCAGGACCTGTATTGAAAAACACTGGTGTAGAATATCTGATACAGAATAGATTTTTATCTGACAGCAACAGTGTGAACTCTCTATCAGCTTATAATGCCACTACAGGCATCAGAGTGTGTTAAAGAAACTGTGATAAAGCTGCTCCTTATTAAAAAATAGCTATAAAGAAAAAGTCAATTTACCTGTTAATGTCAGTAGAGAAGAAGTCCTGTTATTATGCTTGGTTTAGATCCCAGTAGTTGTTCTGTCAGTGTTGTTCAGTGTTGCTCTGTCTGCCTGCCCTGACCTGTAGCGTTTTTATACACACACAGTCAAGGGAATTTTACAGGAAGTGGGTTTGTCCCGACGTGATGATGAAATCCTGTACTTACTCACTGCTGTCATAAAAAAGCTCAGAAATAGTATTATGATATGAAAAGCAGGTTAATATCAATGTTGTATATACTGTTTAGGAATGAGAGATCAGATTTGATATGAACTGTGTACGTCATTTCATTTCATGCATTGATGTTACATGTATTGTTATTGTATAATAATAATAATAATAATAATAATAATGATAATGGCACCACTACTACTACTACTAATAATAATAATAATAATAATAACAATGATAATAATAATAACAATAATAATAATAATAACAGCATTCCAAAGGACACACTTGTCAAAATGTCAGTCCTTTTATTGTAGTTGACCAAACTGTTTAGGCTAGTTTACTAATCAGGTTTCCATTTGACACCATGATGCACAAAGATGTGTGGCATGGAAACCTCCGCCTGATTAGTAAAATGGTAAAAATATAACTGTTATCAGTCATCATGGAGCCACAAATGTTTTTAAAAACTAATAAGGATAATAAATAATCAAGTATCAATAAAGAAAGTCATTTGATTTCTTATAAACAACTTAAAATATATATTCCAAGCACAGTTTTCTGTCTCTAAATGTTTTGAGGTATTTGAAAATGCCTAATAGTGTGATTTCAGAAACTTGCACATAATAAACAACATAATCCTGTTGCTGCTCCTGTTTGAGGCAGATAACCGCTGCACACCATCAGCAAATTTTACAATGTGCTGATTTTCATACATATTCTGGTATTCAGTCATTTGGGAGACCGGCTTATTCGCTTTGTAATGGAGAGCTGAGATTACTTTAATATGTTTTCTGCAGCCAGCAGCTGCTTAGTTTAGCTTTGCACAAAGACTCGAACCAAAGGCAACAAAATGCAGATACCAGCTCGTCTGAAACTCACTGTTTAAGATGTTATTTTGTGTAATCCACATAAAATTTTAAGCATAAAAATTAGATTTTGCTGGACTTGATTTCTTTGCCCAGTAAACAGTGGAGACTTTGGGCACCTTCTGGTCGTAGCTAAGAAAATAGTCTAGCACATAACCTCCTATTTTTTTTACACAGGTGTTTTGGTTCAGATTAAACAAACTTAATGTAACTGGAGTCCCCCTGTTTCCAGTCTTTGTGCTAAGCTAAGCTAACCAGCTGCTGTCTATAGCCTTATGATTAACCCTCCTGTTGTTTTTCCGTCTACCGACCAAATTTTGTCCTCCCAGGTCAAAAGTTTGGCTTGACTGTTTATAAAGCATGCAGTATAAATTATCATCCAATACTGTGTTAGACCTTTATGGAAATGTTTTGGAAATTATGGTCAATAGGCCTCATTTAAATGAAAGTATACCTCTTTTTTTTTGTGGTCTGTGGTCCTCTGGGGTGAAAATTGACCCGAGGACAACAGGAAGGTTAACAGTCGAGACACGATGAAAGTGGTGTCAATCTCTTTTCTAGCTAATATCTGCTAGAAAGTGAATAGGCACATTTTCAAAAATGTCAAACTTTTAATTTAGAGAAGAGGTGACTAACCGAAGCCTTACTGAGAACAAACCACATCCTGCATGTTAAAAAGTCCACTATCCACCCAGTCAGATTTCACTCAAAGATTATAAAAAATATTACAATGTTTTTCAGAAAAAGGACGTGGCTTGAAAGTTATACGCTAGTGGAAAATGTTGGCATTTTCAACTAATATTTAAAGATGTTTCTAAAGATGTTTAAACAGTATATTGGATTCATCCTACACCCCTCCACCAACCTTGTATTTTAACTGCAAAGGCTTTACTACTACTACTACTACTACTACTACTACTACTAATAATAATAATAATAATTATAATGATGACTATTGCATCTTGAAGAACTATTGAGGACACATGTCACAGATGATCAAAAACATTCCTGAAAAAAGAAAAAAATCCCCCATATGAAATGCCAAATATTCTTCTCTGTGATTTCGTAAGCCTCTCACGTCTTTTAAAACTCTTCAGGACTTGGCGGTGGCCCTTGATGTGGGAAGAAATTCCACCCACTGTAGTAGCATTGCTTGTTGTGTACAGTTGCACAACGGGGGCTATATCTGGTGTTTCATCACTTCCCTAGGGAGCTGTGATATAGGGCTGTCAACTGCGTCATCCGTACTTCTCAGACTGAGCATTCAGAATTTAAGGAGGGGGAGGGGCTGCAGGGGTACATGCTGTACTGTGATGAGAGATGACATCATTTAAGGTGTAAAACTTACTTTCATTCTTGTTCTTGATTTTTTTTTAAAAAGCAAAGATGCCAGGTCATATTAACAATAAAACAGTACAACACATGCCAACACTGTCATTTATGCACCATTTATGCACCAATACTGTGGAGCACCTCACCCCCATATATACCAAACAGCCAACATCTGTGGACGTTTAAAAAAAAAAAAAAAACTTTAAACATACCTTTACCGCAAGAATGTTGGTTAATCTGTGTTTTATACTTATTTTTATTTAGTTTTGTTTTAATGTTTTTATTTAACTTGCTGCAGTTGTTTGCTCTTGCTTTAATGCTTCAAAAGTTAAAGCTGTATTGAGCTGTATTTTATGTACGAAAGGTGCTATATAGATAAAGTTATTAAGTTGACTTTTAGTTTAAAACTAAATAAATAAATAAATATAAGCTTGTTACTCTGCTAATAAACTTTGCACTTCTGAGTCACCCATAAGATATAATTTAAGATAATTTTAATGATTTGTGGACCTAAAAAACTAAACTAAACTAAACTAAACTAAACCTGGTGTAAATTAGAGTTAACCATGTCCTGATGTCGTATTGCGTACATTAAAAGGGGTAAACATGAGCAGACACCCAAGTGCTTTAATGGTTTGGTACAAATTAAACCTCCATAATTCAATCTAAATTGCAAAAACAGGAACTACTCATATAAAGGGAGAGAGAAAGAGTTGAAACTAGTGAAACAGGAACAAACTGAATGAATTAAACGAGGCTGTTTGTTTGACAATCTGTCACAAAATTAGAAGATTAAGGAAACCTGTCAATGAATTTGGGGCTCTTTACTTGTATCTGTCACTGCACTGTAACCATAATGCACTTTTGAGTGAATTTCAGCTCATTTGTATTACTTTATAACTTATTTATATGTATTTTAGCAGTCTTTGTGTTTCTTTTTTGACTTGTTTTAATGGCTTTTTGTTTGCCTTGCATTTAGAGATTCGATAATGCATGTAGTCCAAATCTTCTTCTCATGGTGGAAAAGCCATAATATCAAAGCAATATATTTATATTCATTATCAAATTTGTCAAAAAGACGACGGAAATGAGGATCCAGTGCAGCACGATCAGTCGACCGAACAGTAGTGGAAAGATTTAATTTGTCTGGAGCTGAGGGTGGTGACTCCTTCAATTACAATGACATGTTATTACTCTTCCAACTGTGTGAATCACTCTGCTTTAATTGTTGCTGACTAAGCATAACTCTCCCGCCGGCATCAGGAATCAGTTTCAGTCACTCAGTCAGTGTTGGAGCAGCACTTTCACATCAATTTTTCACATCCTGTTTGACACAAGAAGAAATGACATTCTGAATTTACTGAAATGTTGTTGTTCCCAGTTTGCTGTGGCAAAATCTACCTCAACAAATATATATGATAAAAGAATCTTTAAAAGCAAAAAAAAAGTCAGCATTTGCATTCATTGGACAGAGACAATAGTGATGTGTGTATGATCATTTTACACAGTCCCTTTAATCTGGGCAGACTGGTGAACTCATGCTTGATAAAACTGTGAATTACACACCAAAAATTAGCCAAAATAAAACTATATAGAATATTTTTTTAAACACCAGATTGACAGAAAAAGACAACACTAAATATACTCCATTTATTGTCTTCATGTTCAGATGCTCATGGTTCTTTGTTGCTACTATTGAAGAAAATGCCAGGAAGATATGACAGAAAATTAGCTTCAACATTGAGGAAAAACCAGCACAAGTAAGAAATATGATCTAAAAATCAGAATGAATATGACATGAATTAAGAAAAGATCATCAAAAACAAAACAAATGTTCAACTAATGACACTCTCGTTGGTTGGACGTTCATCAGTCATGGATCCATTTACCTATAACCCTCACATACTGTTCAGAGTCAAATTTGACTCAATTGTTTTACATTTGAGAGTTGTAAAAACACCATATACACATTTCTTTTAGCACCATTTACACATTTCCTAATGCGATTCACAGTTTACAAAAATGGAAATAAAATGCATCATTTAAACAAATGTTTCTGTAGTTGATATGATTTTTATATATATGCAAATGTACAAATTTGACCTGTGTTTATTTAAAGAAATCAGCATCAAACATGTTGTATTCATCATATTCTATAAAATGTTCACCTGGGTCATAAAGTAGTGATTGTGAATGTCTTTTTTTCCATAAGATTAATCAAACATTTATTAATGACTGATGGGGAATTTATGAATTGATGTACAGACTTATGGTGAGTCAGTATATGAGCAGTATGTGACAGTTAAGCTGTTCTATTTCAAAGTTAGTTTGTGACCACGATACAACGAGATATTACATATTGATATTACTCATTGAAAAAATATGTTTCATTAAAAAACAAAAAAAAAAAAAGTTGAATGTCTCGTAGTTCCCTGATGAGTCCACTCTCAGTAAATGTGCAGATTTCCACATCTCATTTTTGTCAGTTCCTTAATGGACCTCGATTGGCTCCGTGTTGTTATGTAACAAATCGTACATGCCTTAAACTCAGAGAAGCTTTCCAACTTCAGCAGATGAATATGAAAAGAAACCCTGCACATGCATCATTCTACACAGTGAAGCTCAAACATTCAAGATAACACATTTTTGACAAGGAGAGGGACTTTATGTTCAGTTCATTGATATTTTTAACCCTTACGAGCTGTTTGTTAATGTTAATTTTAACATTTAACAAAAGCTGTAAAAACACCTTTTACACATTTCTTCTAAGTGGACTTTTCCTAATGAGACCCCAAATATACAAAAATGGAAGTAAAAAGCATCATTTTATTAAAAATCTTACACATTTCTGTACATGCAAATGTCCAAATTTGACCTGTATTCATAACAAAAATGTTTAAAAATAGCATTAAAACATGTTGTATTCTTCATATTCTATCAAATGTTAACCTGTATCATAAACAAGTGATTGTAAACGCCTTTTTTCTTCTTTAAATAAGAGAATTTATGAATGTGAATTAGTGTAGAGACTAATTATCAGTCAGAATATGAACAGTATGTAAAGGTTAAGGCACCTGGGGAACTTGCAGCAGCTCAAAATATATTACAGTACATAAATGAAAGCATATGGATCAGCTTTACAGGAGAGGTGGAAAACATATGAATGATATGAGAATCTCCCTGATGATAAAAACACAGCTGCAGCAAAACTGATGCAACAGACTTAATGGTTACCCTGGCAGCTGTGACCACATGAATGACTGAATCACAGTAAAACCTCGGGGATTCCGTAACCAGGTGAGTCCTCAGTCTGGTCGCTAAGCAGGTATTGGAGGATGGTGACGTGTTGAATGTAATGTAACCTTTACATACTGTGTTCAGGGTCTAATTTGACCTATTTTTACATTTGAGAGGAAAGAAATAACACCTTAAAAACTTTTCTTTTAGCCAGAAACGTGAATCCTCACGTGACTCAGAATATACAAAAAAAAGAAGGAAATATTTAAACTTTTTAAAAAAATGTTAGATACACATTTGTGTTGTCTGTGTGACTCATATTTATCCCAAAATTCAGAAACCACCATTCAACAAAAAAGCAAAAAGTAAAAATATGACGCTCTCTGCCCTCTGAAAGCTTCATTAAGGTTTAATCACCAATTTATGAATGACTGCTGCTGCTTCTGAAATTATACATAGAGACGAATTATGGGGGGATACTGTGAAATGCCCAAATATGAACAGTATGTGAGGGTTAATACAATAAAGCACAATGTGATGAGAGATGAACACTTCCAAAAAAAAAAACAACCTTTTGATTAAACTTCTCTCAGCCAGAGTCTTCCGGTGGCAGGTTTATGTGAGCACTTGATCCAGTTTAACAGAAGTAAATTTAATTTAATCCTTTGTAATCTGCTATTGTATCAAAGGTAAATCCATCCCGCAGAACCAGTCTGACAACCAAAATTCCCGGTGATGTAAAGACTTGAATATTTCCTTATAGTCATTTGTCAGCACTCATAAACACTGAAACCAAAATGTTCCACTTCATTTGACCCATCATATACATTAGGAGCAGTGGGCATCACCTTGGGGGGCGACTTCCAGTTCTTTTGCCAGTGCTTTGGTTACTGACACCAGTATTAACACGCATGTCTTTAACGGTTTAAGGGAACTGGGGCATCTGGCAGAAACCCAAACAAACCAGGAGAGCATAAAAAACTCAAAGAAAGGACTTGGGACAGCTGAGGTTTGAACCACAAAGACACATGTGGGATGGGTGTGTTGGCGGATGAGGAATTTCACTCCCTTGTCCGTCCACACCTACGCAAAACTGTCTGCAATAAACAATAAGTAGATGTTCCGTCATCATGTGTCATTCATCGGTACATGACATAAAATCAGATAATGATATCCGGTTCGCCCTCAGGTGAATAAATACTACTAAAGAATACTTGTAACAACAAGGAACAAGGAAGTGAAATGAGATACTTACCATATATAGCAAGGAAAGGTTTTTTTTTAAACAATGGTCATATCAAAATCAATTGTTTAATTATTACGGATGATTAATAACAACACAGAGCATTATGGAAGTCCAAAACTGATCATTTTGACCAAATCATTTTGACATAAACTCATCGGCCACTTTATTAGGTACACCTGCAACAATTCTGCCACGAATTAAACTTTTATGAAGTTAATTAATGATCAGTTTCTCTTGACATTGTCAGAAAAGTGATAATTCCACTTTATGTGTATTCTTGAGGTCAAAGTGGCTGGTTGTGTTGTACTTGACTGCATTATATATCATATCATATCATATCATATTATATTATATTATATTATATTATATTATATTATATTATATTATATTATATTATATTATATTATATTATATTATATATTTATACTCCATTAACAAACATGAGGGGGGGAACATACTAGAAACCTTGCATTAGATTGTACATGTCCACCCAATAAAGTGGCCACTGAGTGCATATACACATTGTCTTTGGTCAAATGTGTTTTAATTTTAGTTTCACTTCTATTTTCCAGCTCCTCAGTTTTCCCCTCTTTTGGTCTCAGCATTTAATTGAGAACTGAGAGCATCAATGACTCAATTTACCAGGAAATTAATCACCAGCTATATTTATTATTGACTGTTTTCAGTCATTTCTTAATTAAAACTAAGACATGTATTTTTAATTACAGCTTTTTAAATGTGACAGTCCTTTGGTCTTCTATGATTCACCTTTACAAAGTGTTCAAAACAAAAACACCATTAAAACTTTTCTTTTTAGAAATTCAATAACTTGTCCCAATGTGACCCAGTATATACATAAATTGACATATTTCAACATTTTAAAAATGTTTTTGTGCAGCTGATACACATTTTTGTTGTGTTTGGCTCATATTTATTAAGTAATTCAAAAAATGCCCTTCAAATATGCTGTTTATGCACATTTAACATCATTCATTGAAGCATTATATTCTCCAGTGTGATTGTGAATATTTTTTCTCCTTTAACAAAAAGCATAAAAACTAAGAAATACACTCACTCGGATCTCTGAAAGACTAAGAAGGACTAATCACCAATTAATGAATGACTGATGAGGTATTGATAAGAGAATAAATGAATATCTCTTCCTTGTGGACTGTTGGTTGAGATAAAACAAGATATCTGAGATGAAGCAGTGACCATTCTAGAGTCCAAACATCTACTTAATTAATCAAGAAAATAATGAAAAGATTGATTAATAATGAAAATAATTGTAATTATTATAATCAATTCCCCATTTTCCCTCATACTTCTTCACGAAAAAAATGTACACATTCACGAAGATTCATAGAGAAATATATCTCAGGTTTATTAATAACTTTCTTCATCTTCAAAACTCATTAAGACAGAAATTATAAAACAGTATTTACACCTTTGTTTCTCTGTTTTGTTTTGTTTTTGTTGTGTTTTTTTAAATTAAAGCATGCCGGAGAGAATGAAGGACAATCAGTTTTATTCCCCCCCTCCCCCCAAACACCAGTCGTTCTGTTCCCAAATTAAAGTCCATGACAATAAAAAAAGATTATTGTTTACCACGATTATTGACAGTGTTTTGAGGTACAAAAACATAACCAGACTTGATTCACACACACACACACACATACACACTGAACCCAAACCCAGAACAATTTAAAGCAGGTGGGAGGGATACTTTTAACTCATCACATACATACACACCCAACAAAAAAACATCAAAACAACAATTTCAGCCTCATCTGATTAAAAAAAAAAAAAAAAAAAATCTACAAAATGAACAAATAGTCCGTTGAAATGGGAGTGTGTGTCAGGAATGAACACAAAAACTAAATCCAGTATATAGTCACCGAAAAGAGAGTAAAGGCAACAGTCAGTGAGTTCATTAAGCCTTTTGTGTCTGTACAAAGACAGCAAAAAGAAAAGAAATGCAGCGTCATGTTAAGGAGGCTGTGATGCAGTTGTTATGAAATCTGGGTCAGTAACAGCTTTGCGACAGAGCTACTGAGCTAGCAACTTTGGCAAATGTATGATTTTTTTTTGGGAAAATACTGTTTTCCTCGCTAAAGTGCTTCCATTTAAAAAACAAAACAAAATTACATTAGAGTCTGGGCTGGATTGATAGAGAAAGTGGGGAACTTCTTGTTAAGAAGTCATTAACAGAAACAGAACTGCTGCTGCAGAAGTTACCACATTTAGGTGAAAAGAAATCATTTAGTCACTGAGGTTTTCTTTCATTTTCTTTTGGTTTTTCCTCAAAAGCTCAGGCAATGTTGCTGGTGGGTTTTTTTGTGTTTTTTCTACTACTGTACTAGATAGTAAAAACTGAACAGTCATTTCAACAAAGATAAAACATGTGAATTTGTGTATTTTTGTGATCTCAAAGATGAATACCATCCGCCCCGAAATAATTCACCAACCTTTAAATTCACTATTTCCAAAGACTGAGTGCCAGCCTTCTATGAGCTGAGCAGAGTTATTATATTCAGTGAAGAAGAAGATAAACAGTCTGTGGAAGATATTGGGTTTAAATGTTGCTTTCACCCTAAAAAACACACAACATATTATTGCAAAGTGCATTTGTGAGGTTACACAAGTGTTTAAATGCTAACAACAGTCATGTTTTATCCTAAAATGATATTGTTTTACCATCTAGTACAGTAGATATACTTTATGTTAAGCCTTTATTGGGACTTCCACAGTTGTAGGGCTCCCTGTGTAAAGTAGTTAGTTAAGGTGACGCTCCAAATTTAATCAGCTTTGGTAATAAATATTTATGTAGTTAAGCTAGGCCCTAACGTTCAAATATCACGGATCAGTATAGGTCTAAAATTCAGGCCGGCAAAAGCAAACTATAGTTAAGTATCTCTGGCTTTATTAAAACGTTACAAGTCACTGTTCAAAAATAACTCTTTATGGTTTGATAATGCTGTTATTAAAGGTATCCTATGCAGGATTTGTGTGTTTGTAAAAACAGCATTCAAAGTTGCCTGGATACGCAGGATTCATGTAAGGATTCCTATGAAGGTCTGATTAGGTTTAGTCAGAATACCGCATGGTTGGAGTTAGGGAAAGACCATGTTGGGGGTTAAAAGGATCGCGTGGTTTATACTTCCTTAAAGTTACGCAACCTTAAACACCATAATGCCACAGTTTTCAAAACAATTCTCCCGACTTGCAGTGTGAGAAGTAACACCCGCCCAAAAATGGGAAGTGAGAAGTGGTCCTTTGCAGAAGTCCACTACCCATCACTGACCTGCACCCTGCTAACGAGGAACACTCACCTCACCAAGTCCCCTTATACTGACGTCATTTGAACTGTGTCACTTCTCTCATTCATAATTATTATGAATGATAGATAGATAGATGGCCTGAATGTAACTTAGTCATTTTTGCCGGCTGATTTTTAGACCAATACTGCCATTTTTCTTGTGAAGAGAACTGGCTTAAAACCACCAGTACTTGACCATTTGTGGAGAATTGGATTTTTTTTTTATTTTTAACATTGGTTTTTGGTTTGGACCCATCATAAAACAACCAAGTGAATAAACCTGAAAATCATTATTAGGTCACAACAACTCAACTATCATCTGTACTACAAGCAGCAGTTCCTTAAAATAGTTTTTCTTAGTTTTTATTTATATTTAGACCAGATTTTCCTCACTTTTCACCAACTGATGTTCAACTCAACCAGTGAGATTACTAAAATTCCAGTCTTTTGTGATTTTAGTGTCGTGAATCACATTGAAACATGTTCAGTGTAGCTGGGAACATTTTCCAGTTTAAAAAAAAGAAAAGACAGTACCAAACAAAGGACTCAAAAGTAAGTGTTTTTAAGGCAGTGTGAGGCACACTGTGTTACACCATGAAACAAGCTCAGAAGCTCCCGCACATCCTCCAAAAGGTTTTGATTAGATAACCTGACCAATGACAAGCTGGCGTTAATATTCAAATCTGTATGTTAAATGACAAAAAAAACAAAAAACACCACGATCATTTCAAATGAACTAGTGGATAAATTATTGGCATAAAAAAACAAAACACCAGTACAGCTCAGACCCATGATGCATCAGCCCCATGAATCAAATTGAACAATTATCATTGTGATTATCACAACTTGTGTCTTTGGCAAAAAAAAAAAAAAAAATCTTCTCTTACTTAAACCCATGGCATAAAGGTACAATTAAATATTTCTACCTGTATTTGCAAAAATGAGTCAACTATCCATGACTACTTTGGGTCATTTGCTGCCTGCTTCAGAAGTTAATTATATGTTAATTTAATTGGTAAAATCTTCAGATCAAATTTATGAATTAAATGGATTTAGAAAGCAAAATATTGTCATGCACTTCAAGTTCATTTAAAACACTTGAGCTTCCCTAGGTGTAAAAACCACAAAATGTTTCATTACATGTGATTCTTCCAACCTAAAAATAACTAATTCACTTGAAAACAGTCCTGCTTTGTTTCTGTATCAACACTGAAGTCAGAAGAAGATAAATAATTCCTCTTTTAGGACAGGAAGCGTGCCGTTTCAGTTGAATTCTGAATAATAATTACTGCAGAAGAGGAAAAAAAAAGTAATGACCGGCTGACCAGATAAAACAGTAGTAGTTTCGTTTTAACTACTACTGTACTTTTCCAAAAAATGTTAAAGTCATCCTTGAGTGACTAATTGAGTGGTTTGAATACTCAGAAAAATGTCAGTTTGTGTGCCGTGACTTTCAGATTAAGTGTTATAATTAAAATTCCTGCAGCTCCCAAAATACCTTTTGACAACATTCACCTGCGAGAGTTAGACTGTATGTGTTAAACAAACGGAAAGCAAAAGGCAAGAGGGTGATGTGGCAGTCATGCAGCCTACTAAAATCACAACTTTTAGGATGGTTGTAGCACATTTTGATATATTGAAGCTGCTGTTAGTGTAGAAATCAATCTCTGCCATGGATATCCTGTTGAGTCAACACTAAACATTTGCACCTTAACCTGTTGTGCGTTTTATTGTCCATATTGTATATTACTAAAAAATTAAAATAAAAACTAACTATGAAACGCTGCTGTAGTTCTGCAAGAAATCAGACAAAGAAAAAACAACCGTCATAAGAAACAAAATTTGGCCCAGAACAAAAACAAAGCACCTCTGCTAGTAGCTGTGTTCATATCTGAGTTTCAGGGTGACGTTTTCTGTTAAAATCTCATCATAAGGTACAGTAAAATATAGCTGGAGTGTGTGTATGAATGTTTGAAGATCTTTGAAAAACATGAAATAAAATATACAACATTGTTTCCAAAAAAAAAAAAAGAGAAAAGAGTTGGCTGATGCCAGGGCTGAGCGGTGTGTGTTTGGCTACAGAAATGCAAAAAAACCCATCAACAATAAAATGTTTAAGTTTGCTGTTCAGTAAGAGTAACCTCGCCGCCCCCCTCCATCCAGAGATCTGATTAAAACAGAAAAACCTCAAATATAACCACTGAATGCAAAGGAACATTTTACATGTAAAAATCTTACAATGAGGCAAAATAAAAATCACATTTCTCACCCCTCCCCCCTGTCGACAAAAATGTACACACACACACACACACATCAAAACTGTAAGCAAAATAAATAAAAGTTTCAGATTTCTTGAAGTATTTTCTACTCAGGAGGTCATTAAGTTTCCCTCTTTTGGTTTATGTTCCCACCAAGTCTGGTGATGGCCATTTTGGTCACATACACACACTCAACACATACCCACAGACACACACACACAGACAACCTCTCTTACAAAGTAGGAAAGGACTCGCCATGTTTCTATGAGGATCCGTCTCGGCGCTCTCAAACACCTCCGCGGCTTTTTTGAAAACGGATTTCGTCGTGACTCGATAAAATAAAATAAAATAAAATCAAGTCGCGAAGAAAGAAAGAAAACAAAAAAGGCGTTTCTGAGCGAGGATGATGTCTGAGAGCAGGATGGCCACAGTTAACGTACCCTACACATTTTTCGTTTTTAATCGAACACATTCAGAATCATATTGATTGTCTTAATCACGATACAGACTGGCTGCCTATCGGTGCTGAATCTCTTTAACAACTCTGGGATAAAGGCCCTGGGCTACTTACTGCTTCTATCTAGGAAACAAGAAGAAGAAGGAAAAAAATAATATATATATATAGAAATCCACCCCAAAAATGTCCCCCCTCCCCACCTCCCACCACCACCATCATCAAAAAAAAAAAGAGTCTTTTTGGAGTCTCGTGTGTCCCTCTCACACACAGAATTCAATAAATATCAGTTTTTCTCTCTCTATAAATTTCTATGGAACATATATTACTTTGTTTTGAACTCTGCTGACATGCTCTTTGTCTTCTAGCTGTATGGATGAGGCGGGTGTAGGAAGGGGATGCAGGTTTGCTACACATGCGGCGGCGTCGGCGGAGGAAACGGTGACGGTGGGTTGGTGAGCAAAGTGCGGCTTTCCACCATGCTTAACGTTTATATATATGTATGTACGCTGAGAGAGAGAGAGAGAGAGAGAGAGGGGAGGGGAGGAGGGCGGATTCTCCCTGAGTCTTGTTTGGGTGGTTAGGGACAGTGAATTGGAAAGCAACACACACACACACACACATTTAAAAACACACACACACAGAGGAAGGACGTTGCACATCGGTGAGGCCTCTGGACGCTGATGACACATTGATGAGCGAGAAGAGAGGAGCACTCTGGTCCAGATGAGCAGGTTCTTCAGGTCTATGTAGTCAGTTAATACATTAGGCAGCAAGTAGACACACACACACACACATACACACACACATACATACAGACACTCCTTGATGTCAATGAACTACCAAAGATGTGTGTCTTGATTGTGGTGAGTCTCTTTAGAATGTTGAGTAGATGACACGAGTCCCCACAAATACACTTTGGCATGTCTGTGTGTGTGTGTGTTTAATTCTTGCATATGTACACAACATGGCCGTACAAGGCTCGTCTCTTTGGGCCTTGTCCGCTGTCTCTTTCACTCTCTCACACACACACATACACACACACGCGCACGCACACGCAGACTCCTCCCCTCCTCAGCGTAGTAGTGCATGCGTGCAAACGTAGGAGGAGGATAGGGAGGAGGGGGGTGGAGGAGGAGGTTTGTGTGTGTGTGGGGGTCAAATGCTGTTTTCCAGTTGGCTGTGGTGGTTGGGTGTGTGTGGCGAGTTCTGCTCGTTGAGGAGGAGAAGCGTCGTCTCGTCGGGCCCGTTCTCCGTCGGGGTGGAGTCCGCGGCCAGGTCTGTGATGGTGGTGTTGGCGGTGGGGGGGGGCGTGGTCTGATCCATGCGGATCGTGTTGTGGCCGCTCTCCGGTGATTGGGGCGTGCTGTCAAGACGAGACGCCATCAAGCCGTTCTGGTACTGGGACCGTGTGATCTGGAGGAGAGAGAGAGCGGGGGTGATGAAGGTGAGACGTTTGCGGAGTTTAGTTCATACACCCTGGGAACAGATGAGGTGAGGATGTGCACCTCTTCTACAACTTTTTAAACCAAACTTAAGTAAAGAGTATTGTCAATATTTCTTCTCATTATTATTTAAGTCTTATTTATTGTATTTATGTCCTTAGTTATTTATTTTCCTCTTTTTCCTCTGTTTGATGGGCTGTATGGCTGTCTGGGGTGGGGTCACTGTATGTTGTTCTGTTTGTTTGAACTCAATAAAAAAGTATAAAAACAAACAAACTTAAAGGATATGATTAATAATTAACATATATCCAAAGTCTGATATTTCTTTTTCCTCTGTGCCTCCGTTGTTGTTCAAAAAATGCAAATGTGACATGTTCCTTCCGAACTATTTCTATTAAAAAAGGGATGAAAAATGTTTGTCAGTACAATCTAAAAACAGACAGTAATCATTTATTTGGTGACTTTTAGGTCAATAAATGTTTAAATGTGTATGATTTGTATAACTGTTGTTTCACTAGTATTTAAATCCCTACATTTAAGTGTGAAGTCAATCCTATCTTCGTGTTGACATCAAAGCTACTGCACATATTTGCAAGTGACTTTTTTTCATTAATTTGGGTGCAGTCCTCTTTGATATAAGATGATAAAAGATGAAGAAGTTTCAGACAAATCTCAGCTTAACAGAGGCCTCGTTCCATCATTTTCTTAACATCTGTAGCCTTTCTTCAGGTTATTTCCATCAGTGGCAGTTCACTGGTAAAATGACTGTATTCAGCAGAAGTGACGTTGTTATGGCAACATAATAACTGTTTTTAAAAATAATTTCCCCTTATCATTATCATTACATACCGGACACACACACACACACACACACACACACACACACACACACACACACACACACACACACACACACACACACACACACACACACACACACACACACACACACACACACACACACACACACACACACACACACACACACACACACACACACACACACACACACACACACACAGTTTGGTCAAATTTAAAGGGGTTAAAATGTGAAAATAAACATATGAATAACTTGCACACATTCTTTTCTTGTGGATGCAGAATAAAATGTCTGCTTTTAATCCATTTTGAGAGAATATATTAAAGAATATGTAAAAAATGTCTTAGTGGTGTAACCATAAAATAAAACGCTTAAAAACACAAAATTCTCAATAAAACACCATATCAACTAGTTTGGCATGATCTTACATTATAACTTTTTATATTAAATGAAGTTAATGGAATACAGGAAAATGTTTGGTTCCCCCTCCGTGGCTGCTTCACACACTCACTGACTGTAAGAACACCGAGGACTCACCTTGACGAACTGCAGGTCGGTGAGGGCTCGGACGTAGAAGTCGGGCGTGTACTGCTGCGCCGGGATGCTGTTGTTGAGCTGGCTGTTGCTGCCACTGACAGACAGAGATTCGGTCCGGTCGGCTCCGCTCAGAGAGGCTGTGCGGTTCAAGCCACTGAGGTGCGACGGCGAACGAAACTCTGGAAATATGCAAAGACACACACACACAAACACACACACAAGGAAAAAGATTATTAACATCTCTTAGCCATCATGGGACAGAACTGTGTGTTGAAGATCTAACAGGCCGTCCTGAATACATAAATGAATAGGAGATGTTGATTATCACTACAGAAAGCTGCGGCGTAGCTTTTAAGCTTCTGCTTCAAAGCCATTCATGAATTTATGTCTTTATGATGCAAACAGAGATCAATGGAAGACGCTGTGAGCACAAGATGCAGTGTGAGTTCAAATGCAGGTGAATAGATAGGACTAATAAATGAAACACATAATAATAATACAGTCCAAATAATTGTTGAATAAAATCTGTGAGAGGAGAGAGACAGAGGGTGGCTTAAAAAAAGGCGGTTAATGTTGAGTTATTTCATCCGCTCAAACACGCAAACTCATGACCAACTCTTTGTTTCAGTATCACGGCAGCAAGTCGTGTCCCTCACACACTCAAAAAGCAATGACACACACATAAACATTTCCAGTAGCAATAACAAGCAGTGACTCAAGTTTGCTGTTATAAAGAAATTACACAAACCAGACTCGTAGTTTCACACGCACAGATTTAAAGTAAACAGGTGTTTTCGCAGAATGGCATGAAGTGCAGGATGCAAGATAACACACGGCTCATTATAACAGAGGTGGAAACAATTAAAACATGGTGATAACATAAGGCTGGGCGATATGGACTAAATAGGATATCAAAAATACTGCAATATTGATAGTAGGGCAATTTTGTAGGGATGAGTATTGGTGTTTTAACAAAATATTAACGTAATTACATTTTTGATAAATAATCATCAGTAATGTGGATTATAATGACTAAGTGGGTTAAGACAAATAACAGACCTAAAATAGTCTAATAAATTCAGAAAATTACATCACTTAACTGTAATGCAGCCTTTCAAACCAGGAAAAAACAACACTTATGCCAAATAATGATATATTACTCAAGATATCAGGTATAAGTATCAGGTCTCATAGCATCATATTGATATAATATCAATATGAGGCCCAGCCCAGATACTTTAATCCCTCAAAAGTTTCAAGATAATCCTTCAAGAGTTTATTTTGTTTGTGTATACGTGACGACATGCACAAAGAGGAGCATAAACTGCCTGACTTTAACCTTTTACACCCACTGTTTCAAACCAGGATTTCTAGTACTATGAAAACTTTAATATAAACATATAAAATGTGTATTTATAAATAACACTTTTGTCATTTGGTTGTTTTTTGTAGAAATAAAGCTCTGTTGTATTAGTAAAAATTGTACATGGCTCATCAGATTATACTAAGGATGTTCACCATACTAGAGTCCCAGAGCCCAAAGGAGTCTGCAAAAAGAAATGTTCAGCATTTTGTTTTAAAATTGTCTCAAATGATTCAACAGTAATTGTAATAATAATAATAATAATAGTTCCGGATTCGTTTTCTGTCCATAGATGGATGGATTACTAAAAGCACCTAATTTGAAAATAAAGCAACTGTCTTTTCATTTGTCCATTTACACCAGGCTTACTTTTTGAGGGTTTCAAAGTAGGACAACAAAATATAAATATAGAAAATAAAAATATGAAATGCTATATAGTCCAGGTTTAAAAATGAGATCAGATACACAAAACTAGGACTGATTCCAGCAAGTTTTGTCCTTTCCTGTTTTACTCTTAGTCATCGTTATAAACAGTTTCTTAAAAGGTAGACTATGCAGGATTTTCCTCAACATACAATGTACAGTCTCCTACAAAAATATTCCCCGTTAATCATCACTTATGACTCACTAAAAGTGCATGATTGTGCATTTATCTGCACAGACTTCAACCTCTGCACTTATTTTGCTATATGCTTCTGGCATCGAGCTTTCGGCCCCCAGATAATAAGGTGTGAGGTCAGGACTCGTAGTGTAGTGACCAGGTTACATAGCAGTTTCCGTCTCTCTTTTCTGCTCACAATTAGTGTTGAAGATGAATATCTCTGTATCTCTCTTTGTCTCTCGCTAGGGTGTCTTTAAGTCATGAAAGAGAAGCCAAATTTGAATGATTGAACCGACCAATCCTGCATAGTACGGCTTTAATGACACCTAATAATCGTACCTAAAAGACTTCCGTTTGCTATTTAATTTCCACCTCTGCTCAACCAAACCACTGAAACCACGATGAGTAACATTCCGGTGAATCATCCAGCCGACAGTTTAGTTTAACATTGTTACGTGCTGATTTCATCCAAACAAAACTGTAATGATGAATGTGTCACATACACACACACACACGCAAACGCACACGCTCCACACGCAAGCTCATAACCACAGGTGTATTATTACCAGTAGGTGTGAGTCTTCCAGCAGGGGGCCTCAGTGAGTCATAGGAAACTGTTTTACCTGGACACGTCAACTGCGTTAGCTTTTCATGGAATTAATCTAGCTAGTGAAATCCTGGATATCTACGACTACGTTCTAGTTAGTGGTTAGACTTAGTCATGAAAGAGTTTCTTCATTATGTCGATATTAAAGACAGGAACTCTTAAGATCCAGTAGGGAACCTTTCTTTATTTAGATCATTTTATCTTTCGCTTAAAGGATATGGCTAGCGATTTTC
This sequence comes from Scomber scombrus, assembly GCF_963691925.1. Lineage (NCBI taxonomy): Eukaryota > Metazoa > Chordata > Actinopteri > Scombriformes > Scombridae > Scomber > Scomber scombrus. The sequence goes on from NC_084973.1 coordinate 27,724,739, forward strand.
TTTATTTTTGTTATCAACAAATCTCAGGTGCAGAGCCAAACCAATGATGAACTAATCTACTTAAAAGTGGTGTGTGCATCCAAAGTCTAGTATATCATATTTATCTGTGCCATAGACCTCCTAATTGTCCAAAAACCACACCGATAGGCAGGGTATGGTAACTTTATTGATTAATAAAATTCACTGATGACAGTGGTTTTATGGGTCTTTGAAGTCGTTTCAAACCAAACTTGTGTGGCTGTAACCTTTTGTGGCCAATGAACTTGTCACCCACTGCAGCGGTGTGGATCTTTGATATTTTTTAATAGTTTTTGGACAACAGTAGAGATCTACTGAATGGAACAATTAGATATATCAGGTTTTTGATACACACACAATACTTGTAAATAGAATCAGTTCATTATTGGTTTGGCTCTGAACATGAGATTTTTTTGACAATGAGAAAAATATAGAAAATTGACAGCCACATCCTTTAAGAGCTATGCCTCTCCAAATCACTCAGGACTCCTTTAGCTTTTTCAACGATGATAGTCTCTTAAAGGCTTTGTGACAGAGTAACAGAGTCCTGTTTATGTCATGTAAACTTTTAATGACATAATGAGATGAGAACCATTGTCAAAACTTCTAAATACTTTTATTATGTATTCGCAGGGGAATTTCACTTCTCTGTTTTCTTTACCCTAAAAGCAGAAACTACATACTTGTTTGCAAAAAACTAACCTTGTGTTTCTCAATTTGACTTTTTCTCAGCTTCAGTCTCATTACACATCACAAACTTACAGTTAGCCAAAGCATTAACTAGACTGACTGATAGTCTGATACATGTTTCTGCAGCTTTACATCAAGGATTTTTCTTTAAAAACTTTTCTGCCTCGGCTGCAGTTCAATTACTGTACATAGAGAAAAGGTTGTCTACTGGATCTTCAAGAATAAATAATCAGTGTGGTTTTAAAAACAACCGACTTCTGGCTGTGATCTGGTGCGCGCAGAGTGATTAATGTTTTTAAAATTAAGATGAATGAGTGATGGACCCAATTCCAAAGAATAACCCTCACTCCTACCCGCATCCCACATCTAATGAAAAGACCCAGAGGCAAAAAGGAAAAATAATGCTCATCTTCTACGAGACAGTTTAACAAACAATCTTGAGTCATATTCTCAAGAAGCAGGGCTGAGTAGATACTGGGATTAAATTTAGAACTGGGCTTTTATGTTTAAGTTGAGGAGAAATTATTTTGTACTCTACCAAACTACAAACTATTTCAGCTGTTACTGTGATTTGATCATGAAAACTAGGATTGATACTACATCATGAAGATGAAGGAGAGGAAGAAAAAAAACATCTGAAATAAAAATCCCAGGCTGCATCTCAATAGTTCTGTATTCTCCTTCATTATTTCTTTTTATTTAAAATCAGAAACTTATAATGAATTTAAATTTAAACAGTGAAGTAAAACAAACAGGAAGAAACCATCTTAAGCTATTGGGATGCATCCAAAGTTGATGCTGCAGAGAGCGGACAGCTTAACCCCCCAGAGGGGCATCAAGTCCCATCTGGGTGTCTCATGATGTTATCCTATCCTTCTCCGTCTTAGAGGCGTCTTGAAGGCGATCATTTTCTATCCCCAAGCGCACTCGCAGTTCAAGATTTGTGCTGACATTTTGGCAGATATGCTCTTTGATCAACCTTCTCACTGTGCCTGTTTCACATCTGCATCTCCGCTGTGTTCCAGGTCTCCATCGCATTATGCTAATACTGTCATGAGCTGTAAGATTACTGTTGGCGTCCTCTCTAAATAGAGACAACCTGCACGACTCATCATCCTCTTCGTCCTGTATTTTCAAATCCAATTTCTCGGTTAATTCAGAACATAAGGGTGAAATCTTAACTTGTTTCACAGACTAAAATCTTCTCCACTAATTTCTCTTGTCATTGAATTACTCTGAAGTGCTCTCACACAAAAAATATAATTTCTATTTCTGTAATTTACCGTCTCCCCTGCATATCTCAGCCCTACCCCCCTTGCATGTAGTTTGCAGCTTTCTAAGACCTTTAAACTGTCCTGCATATATAACATTTTCTCACATCTAAATACTGTAAAATATGATAAATAAAATGATTTGTTTGGAGTATAGACTATAGGCTGGTAATACAATATGATCAGGTATCTAAATATATTATCTGGGTAAGGAAAAACACTGTGCACCTTGTGAGTAACAAACAGATCACAGAGGTTTCCAGATGTCTGGTGATTCATACAGTGTGTATATATTGTAAAAATCTGTCACTGTGGATAAAAACATCATAGTTGTTGGCAGGATCTTAATCACTGTGGATACAAATGATTTTACAGCAGATGATGCAGAAATGCTACCAAAAGTACGTCTTAATCACTGCACTGTCTCAGAGAGGGTTACTGACACCACTGCTGTAAATATCCATGTTGTAAAGTAACATACTGTACTCTGACCCGCACCTGAATATATTTGTTCAAAGCTTTAAACCTTCTCACTGCCTCCTACTCGTCAGCTCAGCAAAAATGAATGCAAATAGAACGATGACTCAATAAGGTGAGGTTAAGTGGGGTGAAAAAAGATCTTATTTGCCAAAACTGTCATTTGTAACTCTTTGCTTTCCTGATGGTGAATTACACTGCTTTCTTTGGAAATGTTGCACCTTTGGCCACAACACAATCAATGATGTCATAGCAGGTGATTCGACCATCATTGATGGGAGTGTGCTCACAAGTGCAACTCCTTTCTTTCAGCCCATAGAAAGCAGTGCTGGAGACATATTCTGCCCTCTGTGACTGGGTGTTAATAACCCTTTTCTAATTTCTAAGGCAACATGTGCAAAAGTTACTAAACCACACCTGGCGAATCAAGAGCCAGGCCTGTTAACTCAACTCTAACCCACCCACCCCTAAAACCTCCCCCATCCTTGGTGTTAAAAGGACCCAGACATGCCGAAGGTTACCTGGCAACCGAGTGAACAGAGAAAACCTCTTAAAGGAGAGGTGGCGTGGACGAGGTGCAGCCACTGAGAGGAGAGAAGGAGGAGGTTTTCGATGGGACAGAGGGAGGAGGGGGGGATGAAGGGGAGGGACGGAGAGTCAGTGAGACAATGGGAGACAGGGAGACAGGTCTGCTTCCAGACTGGGTGAGGACATGCAAAACCATGAAGAAACTCTGCTCTAGGAACATCTCGTAAGGTATTTTCCATGAGATGTTTCGCACAGTTTCTGAGAAGGACATTTCTCAGAAGCAAAGTGGAACACCTGAAAGTTTAATCTATTAATAGTTGAGTAAACTGGGTGAAGGAGCCTTGGAAATAAAAAAAATGTAAGTTTCATATACAACACAATCTGTATTTTAAGGTCCTGAAAGAGTGAAGAAAAGAGAAGGAAGAGCAAATAGGAGTGGAAGAGAGTAATGCTGGCATCAGATGACTCAACATTTATGCCTTTTATAAGGTGCACATCAGGGCAGAAGTTGAAGGCAGCCTTTAAGGGTCTGAACTCCAAGTTAAATCACCTGCTGAGATCAGCTGAAATGAAAATACGTAGACTGTTTGGCCTAAATGAAATACAACTGGTAATCGTTGCCCTAAACAACACTTTAAATGGCTTCCAATACTTATTTCCTTGTATTTGGCCACGCTGGTTTATCACTTAATATGTTGTGGGTAGGATGAGGAAAGGGTTAGGGTTAAAATATTATCCATGGAGGCCAGTTTGAGTAAAACATCCATGAATGTGTCTACACATTAAACACAGAAAGATTGCACAGCAGTAAATGAGGAAGGATTTCAGTTCTTACAATACTTGAAACTCTCTCAAAATGACGGCCAGGTAAGTAAAAATATAATTTTGTTGAAAAATAATTTACCAGGAATGTATGCATGCACATATTCGATTGGCTAGTGTAGTGTGCTGCTGGAGGACGCCGCAAATATTTAGCAAAGATCAACTTTTTTGCCAGGTGTCAGTCTGAGCACAGCCTTCGAGTAGAAGATGTAGGTTTAGAAGAAAAGAGAGAGAAAAGATAGACTGAAATCTAAATAGACATAAAAGGAGAGGTCAAACTGACACAAGCGGACAGCAGAGAGACAAGCTGACGGCTGAATGTCACCAACAGGAAGAAGACATCACAAAACTGGCAAATAGAAGAAAGACGGGAGTGATGTTTTGTATTTAAGGGAGTGAAACTGAGTGTGTGAGAGAGAGAGAGGGACAGCGAGAGAGAGAGAGAGAGAGAGAGAGAGAGAGAGAGAGAGAGAGAGAGAGAGAGAGAGAGAGAGAGAGAGAGAGAGAGAGAGAGAGGGAGGTAAGGAGGGGAGGAGTTCAAAGGTCATCAGCAGCAGAGATTTCAGTAACCAGTTAGGCATTTCACCCTGCTGCCCCAACCCCCATCCAACACATGAACGCTCCCCTTGCCCTCAGTGAACTCTCTCTCACACATCAGAGAAACCCTTCACTCCTCTAACATCAAAATGAGGCTTTTATTCTAACACAGTAAAACATTTCACTTTTTTTCTCTGCTGGGCCTTTTTAACTAATATGATTTGATTTATTAAACGCTCTCTCTGTGTATCATCTGTATCACTGCTGTTCACAAGCAAGTCATCGAGGTCACAGAAGAGGAGGTGAATGAGGGCACGTTGCACCTGAGGAGTCTGTATTCATTTAACTGGAATCTCTTGCATTTGTTAACGTACGGAGACCCGGCCTCACCTTTACCACTTAATTAAATTATATCACGTGCTGTAACATGTATCTAAAAAAGAAAAAGAAAACCAACACTAAGGCTTGTCTCACATTTTAATCTCTTGGCTTAAAATACGACGAGGTAAACGCCATCAAAGCATGTTTGAACAAATGTTGTAAATCTGAACCGCAGTGAGTGTGAACACTTAATTAAACGAGTACATTCAACAAAAATGTAAAATTGTGTAATGTGGAAGTTTAAACAAATTCTCAATAAGGTTTAATAACTATAATATAAGTGAAATCTGACATATTGTGACCAGCATTCACACCAGAAAAGGTTAATCATAAAAAATTATATGTTTTATTTTGGGTCCTTTCACTACTTTAAAAAAAAAATGATGTGTGTAATTATTAAATTTTCCACCAGATGGTGCTGTTTATCCTCATGAGATTAACCCTTACATACTGTTCAAGGTCAAATTTGACCCATTTTTACATTTGAGAGTTGTAAAAACAACATATACACATTTCTTATGGCTGCACTTTTCCTAATGTGACCCACAGTATACAAAAATGGAAATAAAATGCATTATTTTTTCGATTTTTGTGCAGTTGATACACATTTTTGTACACATAAATGTACAAATTTGACCTGTGTTTATTACAAAAATCATCATATTCAATCAAATGTTCTCCTGGACTGTAAAATAGTGATTGTAAATGTCTTTTTTTCTCCATAAGATTAATGAAACATTTATTAATGACTGATGAGGAATCTATAAATGTGGTGTAGAGAATAATTATGAGTCAGTTTATGAACAGTATGTGAGGGTTAATTGTAACTGGATGTAAATATTACACTGCAGTTGTTTACTGTCCCAGTATTGTTGCTAACTGCTGCACTTAATGAGAGCGTCACAGGTCAACTTTGGGTTCAATAAAGTGTTTTAAGTGCAGTAAAATGCATGAATCATAACATCTTAGCTACATTCTGTATAAACTATCTTAAACAATCTTAAGTTGCTGCCCAGAAAGAAGTGATGTCAGATTTTTAATGCCATGTAAATGATGCTGCCTCTCTCTCTTTTTTCTTGCACATCTCATCATCACTCAGCACAATTTACACATCTCTCTCCTCTAAGGGAAGCTCCCTCAAGGACTGAAGGTCACTTCTATGTAATAGTTTGTTTTTAGTCCTTATAATTATATTATTATTATGTGATTGCTGTAAGGCATACATGTTCAACTTAATTTGTATTCTCCTGATACAGTTTAAGTGCCCTATCTTTTTTCATTCTTCAGTCCTTTTCTTCATGTGAACATGCTGGTAATCGATGTATTTTCTTTTAAAAGCAAGAAGAAAGTCAGCACACTGCAGCTCGATATGCAATCAGATTTAATAGAATACTACAAGTGACATTTGAAGCTCAGTGCTCTTCTTCAGACCTGCTCTTCTGCTCCTTTCTTGCTTTTAGACATTTGTTATTTAGTCCAGCACCTGCTTTCTTACTCTGGATGTGTGCGTCTACCACAAACTTTTTTAATCAATGTATTTCATCAAATTTTTTTCTCTGTTTGGTAATGTTGTTTAACTCTTTGCTTTTCAGGCAAACATTTCAGTTCTCAGATCTTCAGGTGGATGCGCTGTAGGTTTCAATGTGTGTGCAGCAACGCAGCTCATCTGCCTGCTTTCCATGCAAAGCGTTTATAGTCTCAGCATTTCTACGCAGTTCATTTCAGCTTCAAGCTTCGACAGTGTTGCAGTTCAGCTCTCTACTTTAGATCAGCAAATCATTTCATTCTTAGCTTCTTCAGGCGGCGCACTTCAGCTTCCGACTCTATGGCTGCTCGCTGCTATGAGATGTTAAAGCTTACAGCGCAATAAATTTCACACTTTTTTTAAACAGAAAACTTATTTTGTAGTTTTAAAGAATCTTTTAAAATCTACTTTTTTCTATTTGACTACATGTGTTTTACCTTATTCTGTTTTATTTTTACTATTGACCAGCCCTCTGAAAATCATTGGTATCGTGCTGTGCTGACATTTGAAGCATCTGCTGTTTTATGATGATATTTACAAATAATCTTTTATTTTTATTTTTACATGAGATCCACTTAGTAAAATCAGTTTTGGCACTGATACCTATTGAGAGGTTCAAAATGATGTATCTCAATATATACTTGTACAGAATATTGGAATAATATCACTTATATTTATCTATTTAAATGAATGGATTACATAAGTTCCTTAATTATGTTTATTAAACTATGTTTTTCTCTCTATTAAACCTAATATTTTACTGGCTGCAGAGATGGCTGTTGTCCTCTAAAATTATACCACTAGATGGCAGTAGAGCCCTTTACACCTGACCCATTACACTGTAAATACTAAAGTAATCATAGTAGATCAATTAATTGTGCAGTAATATTGAACAAATACTACAAGCCTATCCGAGGATAAGAGAAGAGAAGAGAAGAGAGGGAGGAGAGGAGAGGAGGATGGTGGCAGGGAGAGATGGGGTTGTCGACTCACCCAGTGTGGGGGCATTGAGCGCCATGACGCCGTAGTAAGAGAAAGGTCCGGTCTCAAACTTCATGTTTTCATTGCCGGCTTCCACCTCGACTCGTCCCTGACAGAAACAACACAAACAAAAATGGACAATGTGAGAGAGAGTACAGCTTTCTGACAGATGAGACTCATTATTCCTGTATTAGCACAAACAGTCACATGATATTAGGCCAACAGCTGTAGTTCTCCTTATTAATTAGTTCTGTTAAATATCTGAACTAATGAGAAATATTAGAATTTATTTTACAACATGACTATATTGTCATGACTATACATGAATATATTTTTTATTATTTATCTATTTTAATAATTTGGGCATTAGTTCTACTACGGAGTACATTAAGAACATCTTTATATTCCTTTATACCAACTTGAAATCATGTGATGGATGACAAGCTTCAGTGTATCATCACAAACTTTAAGACATCTGTTCCCCCTTTGGATTATAGCTGAAGTACAATCTGAAGAAAATGTTCATGTGAACTGATTTATTCTATGTGAAAACAAAGAAAGGTGCAAAAGTTCAGTGTTTCTCCTTGAATGTTGCTTTCTACAAAGATGAATGGCCGGTGAAACATCATGTCACACTCTTTTTAAATTCATGTGAATTACATTTTTAGGCAGTTTGGACCATTAGGGTCCATAATGTGTCCCAAAAACAAATCACGTAACAATGACTTGACGATATCAAGTTTTTTTTTTTAAAGAAAGAGATAATACTGCCTTGTAACTCTGACATTGGGTTTTTTGGGGGGTTGCACTGTTTGGCCACCAGAGGGCAGTACAATCACATCTCAAACCATGGTGGCCAATTGGTATTTATTAGTGATTGACTTCTGGAAAGACTCTTAATCATTTGGGGAGGGAAACATGTAAACTATGCCCTAGTTTAAACACCAGTGAAGCACTCTATAAATCAGGATTCCTAAATCTGCTGAGTGGCATGAGCACAGATGGGTGATTTTGAAGCAAATGCAAAGAGAGAGAGAGAGGGAAAAAGGAGGGGGGGGGGGGTGGGGGGGGGGGGTTTGACTAGACTTAATAGAGGCTCTTTGTAAAACTTAATTCAAGGCTGCAGAACACATGAATGGATAAATTAGAGACAGGGATGGAGATAGAGCGATGCCAGGACAGAGGAGAGGACAGAAGGAGGCCTCTGTGTTGGTACAGAGAGTTGGCCCGAATCGGCCTGCTGGAATGTGTGAACTGCAGCAACAACACAGCACAGTTAATCCACACTGTCGTCCCTCCTTCCCTCCATCCCTCCATCCCTCCATCCCTCCATCCTCCCCACCCCCCTTCACATGGTCTGAGCTGATGAAAGCAGAGCAGGTGGTAAAATAGAAGAGAAACCAAAACAGGGAGGGCAAATAAGACATTGCATTGGCGAGGTCGCTATGTGTCTAATGGGTGTGCTGATGGTTAAAATTGGGACAATCACATTTTATAAAAGTTTTTAATTAGAGTTCCTGATAAGTCTCTTTTCATTTTACTCTGCAGAAGTTAGATTTAAAGAGATTAGGCTCTGCTGGACCTTTTGTACAGAGTAATTTTGTGCTGCAAAGTCATTCTTATATCTGTGCAACATTAATTTAAATTCTAGTCAGGATTGTAAAGCTTCCAAGCCTATCAAATATCTTACAATACGCAGATATGGGAAGGTTACTTTGGAGATATAATAGGTTACAGTCAGGGTACAGATCAGTTATGGCGAAACCATTTAATGAAGCGTCAACAGTGTGTTGGAACAAGCAGGAACAGAATATGTGTTATGCGTCCTAAAATACAAGCTTTTCTTCTGTAAATGTAAAAATGTGCGTGAAAATTTGTGTTAAAGTTTAGGGGGAAATGATTACGAGGTTAAACGCTGCAACCCTGAAATTTTACAGACATTACCTAAAGGAGCTGCATATGTGAATGCAAATGTCCAAATCAGTTGGATCAGACATTAAGCAGACTTTACCCTGGCTGGCAGCTCAATAGCACAAAGCCAGAGTAATGTCCGATGGAGTCTGTGTGTGAATACGGCCGTGGATTCTCCGGAAAATGTCTGAGCCTGATTTTCCAGACATTGCTCATAGTTCATATGTAAAAACGGTATATGACTCAACTGTATGTGACACCTGCTGATGGAAGTTTATAATTCCACATGCACAGATCATTAAGCTTATTTCACATTAACGAGTCAATCTAATCAGACGTTCATAATTTAGTTTAATGAAAGCTTATCTTTAAGACCTCCTGGTATGAGCTGTTATGACAGAGCAACCGTTTACAAACATAAACTCCTGCTATTTTAGGGTACGTGCCAGATTAGAAACCTGGCTTGGATATAACAGGAGAGGCAGGTGGGGAAATAAGGGGAGGGGTGTGTGTGTGTGTGTGTTAGCGTCTCTGTCACTAAACAACTCACAACATCTCCCCGCGGCTCCACAGCGAGAGCTTCGCAACTGATGTCAAAACTGATCAGAGCTTAACTCATTTATCCTGTTGCCACGGCTACTTCTCTGCCACAGCGTCTACATTTAAAGCACTAATCTGACTATTTAGCTGGTTTATTTTTCTCACAGCGATCCTTTTTTGACTATATTCAGTCTTGTTTTTATTTGATATCATCCCTCCAAATCCTGACGAGATAGTAAATTCTCAAAAAATAAACTGAAGCATCTTTTTTAGCACGCTCACGGATTGTTTTATGATCTTAAATGACACTTATCATAACATTTTAGTGCTTACTGGTCATAGTTCTTCCTTATTTATCATCTCTCGGGCTACAAAATTGATATTGCTGACTAATCTGTCAGTTGCATTTTTTAGTTAATCAATCAACTGTTTGGTTTATAAAATGTCCTAAAAAAGGAAAGGGGGGGGGGGGGGGCAATTAAAAGTTCTCAGACGTCTTCAAATTGCTTGCTTTTTCAGATGAACAGTCCAAGAAAAAGATAATTTATTTTCTATGATATAAGACAGAGAAACACAGCAATTTCTCACATTTTAAAGCTGGAACCAGCCAACTTTTGGGAATTTTTGCTTGATAAATGGCTCATATGATTAATCGATTATCAAAACACTTTGTGGATTACTTTTATTCTTTGATCAATCTTTTCTTTCTAACAGCAGAAACCTGTGGAGCAAAAATAATACGGGAATTTTATTATGACAACCCTAAAAAGGAAATACACTCATGTGTGTGACATGTTTTGAATACTTTAGATGTTTGGAGATTGGTGTGTGTGTGTGTGTGTGTGTGTGTGTGTGTGTGGTGTCCGAGTCAAAAATGTGCCATGTCATGTCTTTATGCTCGTGCTTAGTCCACATACTCACAGCCAAGAAGCTCATTAGCTTCCCTGCTAACATTAGCACGTAAGATAAACACAACTGTCATCATGGATTATTCTCTTTTAGTCTTCTGCTTTCCGTCTTTCCTCATCATGATTCAGCTTCAGTTTTTGTTTTTTAATGAGGACAATCTTCCCATCTGTCAACACTCAGCTCTCTAGGTGAGGTGATTCTCATGTTCCGTCTTCATTTAATAATTAAAAAAAAGGTTAAAAAAACACTCTGCACGTATGACTTAGCAGTGAAGCTCTGGTCCAAACTTATCCCGTCACAAATATTCACACCTGCTCAGGCGTCTACCTTCAGCCACTGAGTAATCACAGGTCAAATAATCTGCTCAAGGACGACTCGCCGCTAAAAGAGGGGTGAACATTCCCTCCGAAACTTCTCTGGCTTTACCGCTTTGAACCGAGAGGATTTCACAAGAAGCTTCTCATACCAGGGATTCAATCATCTGATATTTCATTCATAATCCGACATTTCTTCAATTTAAAGTTAGTATGCAAGGTTTAGGGCGGCGTGACTTCTTCACCTGACCTATATTATTACCAAGGTTAAACCTGCAGCTTTCTGCCTCTTAACGTATATCAGCAGATTTGGAAAGATGCTAATCTCTCGACATATGGCCAACACTGTTTGCATGTGTGCATCGGCCGGGGGTCGAATACTTAGCCTGTAACAAGTGTGCATGCAATAAACTCATACATGGCTCTCCCATGTCTCACGAGCATGCAGAGGGCTGACTCCACTGTGGTTGCTGTTGCTGGTGTTTTAATTTAAAAAGGGAGGCTCGGGGGAGGGAGAAGAGAAAGAATAGAAACAAGAGGGAGGTGGAGGATAGGAGAGAAAGAGAGGTGTAAAGCCTGCCGGTACTCTGGTTAGACCTGTTTTCCTAGATCTGTGCTGACAGTACAGCCTGCCAACAGTTTGCTTCAACCTGTATACTGCACCAATATCAGGCCTTCAGAGACCAGCGTGGGCCCCCACTGACACTTTATCTTTATCATTTCTTATGTGTGATATGAGATATAATCTGCAAGTGTGGAGGCGAATTTTATTCCTCAGCCTCTGCAGGGTCATACTATAAAATCTGCAACATAAACTGCTTAAAAGTTGAAAATTTAACCTTGATGTGGCAAAAAAACTTCAGTCTGTCGCCAATTTTGATGATTTTAGACAATCAGCAGGAGTTTGACGCCACGTGGTTGCAGAAAACAACTGTAACAACATTTATATTGTTCTGAAAACTGTAAACTACAAAAAACTTTCATGAGAAAAAACTGAATTTAGCATTGGCATACTCTTAAGCTAAATGACTCCTTATATCCTGCAGGAGTAAACTATAACACAAGTAAAACCTTTGATTAAACATGTATTATTTAAAACTTTAGTGATATCACAATGAAAATGTAGACATGAAACCATTTAATTCATCAGGTTACGATCATAGGTAGAGAAGGTAACAATCGATTTTGGGGCAGTGTGTTTAAAATGAAGGAAAACATCTAAAATATTTCCAGTTGATGGATTGGCTAACCCTAACCACACTTACAGAGCACTTGATAAGAAATACCTGTGCAATCTTATGTAATCCAATACAACAGCTGTGCCACTAAGTTTATATACATTGAGGTTTTGTTGAATTTGTTGAATTTACAGACATCTGTGGCTGAAAAATCTACTTTGTATTGACATAAACCCAACATAACTAGCTTTTGCTTGTAATGGAGACACAGGCAGGTGAGTTTTATATTAAAAAAAAGAAAAAGTATTGCAGTAAAGCTCTGAAGACAGGGTACTTTGACATCATTACAGCAGCACTTACATTTTTACTCTGTGCTGTGTTTCAGCTTAAAGTTCAACAGGAGTGTGTGTGTGTGTGTGTGTGTGTGTGTGTGTGTGTGTGTGTGTGTGTGTGTGTGTGTGTGTGTGTGTGTGTGTGTTTGCTAAGACATGTGCGGAGACCTGCACTGTAGGTGGGTCTTGGCCAAAGTTCAAGTCTGTGTTTTATGACTCATCGACAACGTGAGCGAGAACTGTGTGTCCCTGCCGAAGTCTCTATTCATGAAACTGACATATATCAAGGTGCTGATGTATGCGGGTGTCAACAGCTTTCTAACACAACAACCCCTCCCCCCCAACGTTTGTGACCTTGTAATCATTTATACTCGACTGTGACTGCTACAGATGAGTTTTTCTATTTCAGTGATCAAACAAATCAAGGTGGGTCAGGGCAGTAAAGGTAAACTCAAGAATGAGGTGGAGTCAGTGAAGTATACTCTATAGTGGAGCCTTCAGTGGAGTAAGAGATGACTGTTACAGTGATGGTGTGAGACCTCGAGGTCACACAAGTAGAAGTTTAAACTGGGCTTCATTGACAGCAGAGGTCCTGAGAATAAAAGATCATAGAAAAGTGTTGGGAAAGTTGCTTGAAAAATTAGTTTCATTACTTTACTTTTGTTACTCAGCTCAGCTCAGTCAAAGGTTCCTTTAAACAACTTTAACACCTCCACATGTTACATATTCTGTGTTAAACAAAGAAAGGGACATGTTATAGTTTAATAAGGAGACAGCTTACAGTTTGGAGTTATTGACTATCATCAGCAGTGTTGGGGAGTAACTAGTTACATGTAACGGCAGAATTACAAAATAAGTGAAATGTGTCATTAAATTACAGTTACTTATGAAAATGTTGATGATTACAAAAGGAGGTTACATCTGAAGTCAGACCTTTAAGATTTTGCTCAGGAGGGCTTTTTCCTCATTTTTAAATATTTAACATGTTTTTTTAGTTCTATGAAATCTTTTTATATTTTGTAAATAAATCATGACGTGGGCTTAAATTGTGTCAAAGTACCAATTAAGCTCCATGCCAGATTTTTGACTTTTTTCATAAAATATCTTTATTTTATGAACTACTGAATACATTTTCAATTGAGAGATGAATCTTTCTTTATAAGAAATAATCTCCCTCATAAATAATGCCAGTATCCATGAAAAAAAACTGATCAAAAAGTAATCAAATGTAATAAGTTACATTACTGTGATTGAGTAATTGAAATAGTTACATTACATATTACATATTAAATAGGGTAACTAGTAATCTGTAACTTATTACATTTCCACAGTAACCTTCCCAACCCTGGTCATCAGTGAGCTTAACGTTAGCCACAGTGACATGAAGTCACGTCCTCTCAGTGACTCTGAACTAAAACCAGCTGATTCTTGAACGTTAGCATGTCAGATAAGAACATGTAAATAAGACAAATTTGGAGTAATCAGGAGCCACATTTCCTCCCTTTTTGGTGGACCACACCAAGCTACCCGACCAGTCTTTTCCAATGAAGGCACAGATAGCAACCTGATATCAACCCTCCATCAAACTACCAGTAAGAGAAGTCATACCCAACGCTGATTAAGGATCATTCCAGTTCATCACAACTAGGGTCTTATTTCTGTAGCTCTGCTCACTTTATATTTTTGCTTTTATAGTCAAGCATACATTCGTAATATCTCGTTGACATCGTAGGTGTGCGTAACTTAATTATGTGTTATGTGCTTCTTACTGTTTGTTATTGTGCATAATGTTTTAATTGTGACCTGCTAAGGGGCTGCAGATGGAAATTAGTATAACTTTACATGCTTCCTTAACAATAAAGCAAGTAAATAAATACATTTTTCTTCATGTAATTTCAACCTTGTATTTGTTTTTTTATATATATTCCCATAAATTCTCACCTTGTTTTTAATAAACAGCTGCAGTTGAACTCTGAGAATAGTATTGAAGCTGCTTCACTTCGGTAGAGTTTGTAAAAAGCATTGAAACTGAATCTTCTGGTCTCTAAACAAAGAAGCATCGATCAGGAAAATGGGAAGATGCAGCCTTCCTGTGAGTGCCAGTAAAGGTCAATTAGTGTGTGTGTGTGTGTGTGTGTGTAGCTCTGATAATCCCCTGCAGAGGTCTGAGGAATCGCTGTCACAGGTTTGTTAATAACTTATAACAAAACCAGTAGGAGGCTCCACCTGAAACCCCACACACACACACACACACACACACACACACACACACACACACACACACACACACACACACACACACACACACACACACACACACACACACACACACACACACACACACACACACACACACTAACTTTTCCTCATATTGTGCATGTGATGTGCATGTGACGTGTGTGTTTGTGGGTTTGTGGTGTGAGTGAGTGTTCTAGTGTATATTACCAGCCTCAGTGTTTAGTGGTCTGTGACCATGTGTTGGTCATAAAATGAATTTCTGACTTCAGTTAATGGTTGATGTCAAACTGAACGTTTTCCTCTAACAGTTTTTGCAAAGTCACTGAGTCATGTACGCTGCGTCACACACAGACACACACGCACACACACACGCACGCGCCTTCTTTTAAGTCTAGGAACACTTCCTATCCTCACAGGGCTCCTTTTTTTCCAGTGCTCGTCCACAACAGGAAGAGTTGCTCACAAATATGTTCTTGCGTTATCATCCTGGAATGTAACTACAACAATAGCGTTTAAATATGACAAATTATTTCCATCAGCCAGTTACAGAGAATTAACGGTGACTATGTTTACAATTTATCAAGTGTTTGTCTGTAGCGTCTCAAATACAAGTGTTTGTTTGTGTCTCTCAGTTTCATTTTTATCATAAATATAGAAACTTTTTGGTGTTTTGTCTCTCTGAAGACATTTTAGCACTGCAACAAACAGTTATTTTCATTATAGAGTAATAAGACGATTACTTTCTTGATGAATCAGTCATTTAGTCAGTGAAATAATAGTATCGTCATAGAAGTAATAGTGACTCACAGTGTGACATTCATATTTTCTCAGAGGACACAGTAATGTCTTCATTTTTTGTGTTTTGTGTGAATAACAGAACAAAACCAAAAGATATTCAACTTAATGTCATCTATGATCAAGAAAAGCAGCAAATCTCCACAGATCAGAGGATTTGTGGCATATTTGCTTTAAAAATGACTGAATTGATTAACACGCTGAAGTTCAGCAGATATATGTTTACCATGTTCATCGTCTTAGTTCAGTGTGTTATCACGTAAATATTTATGAGTTAGGAGCGTTCAGTCATTAAAGTATTAAGAAAGTGGAATATTGGCCTGATAGTGGCGCTAGATGAAACGTTTAGGGATCATTAAAGGTGTTATAATAAGCACTACTCTGAAATAATCACGATAAACAATAATATTGTCATTTGAAAAACATTTTATATCACAGATATAATGATAATATAATAGCATAATAATGCAAAGGGGGAGGTGTGGCTAAAAACAACATTGATTAATCTGTGACTCAAACAGACTACTGATAGTTTAACTTATAATAAAAATGATCATTAGCTGCTGTCGTACACGTCATCAAAAATTACAGCAGCTGCACAGTGAAATGAAACTGACTATTACTGGAGCCGGCAAACAGAGTATTAGTCACTGGGTTACTGTATTTGGTGCTCGGTATTAACTGGGTAACACAGTATGACTGTCAACCAGGAAACCTTCAGCATCATATAAATAAAGATACCAAAAATAGTAAAACAAAGCAACGATGAAGACTTATAAGCCTCAGTAGTAAATACAAGACTCCGAGTATCCAGAAGTTTAAAATAACTATCGTTGAGCTAATTCACTAAATATGCTGAACATCATCCCCTCCTTTCATCAAGACGCTGATGCAATCACAACATTACATTTTTCCAGAGGATGAAGGAACCTCACGAACAGTACAGTGTTCTAACTCCGTCCTGTGAGAATCACCACAGAGCATCTTTATAGACACATGAATCATACTGGTCATAAACAAACAGCCTGTCTGCTGACAGCGAGGATCACTACCAGGAAAACACACACACAGACACACACACACACACACTCACACACACACTCACACACACAAATGCAAACATGCACACACACACACACACTATAAAAGGAGTGGAACAAGGATGTTGAATTATCTGTATCTGAGGTTTTGGGTTCTCATGAGTCAACCAGCCTCCCACAAATCGGACATACTTACACAAATTATGCCAAAAATACAGCCAAGTATGCAAATGTACACACACATAAACACAAACACACACACACACACACACACACACACACACACACACACACACACAGAGTCCAGAGCTACATTCATCATTCATTCACCTCTCTCGGTCTGCCAGGTCTGATTTTTCAGTACCACACAAGCAATCCTCTGAGTATTTACTTATTCTGTCTATAGTCATTCTGTTACTCGTACAGCACCTCCACAGCAGGAGCACTGTTACCGTTAATTTTCAAATTACCGTTAATACTAACTCAGCGCATCAGATGAAGCCAGCGGGTGGTTATTTACTCGGAAACCATCTTGAGAAGTGTTGACAGTGCCAGAAAGGTTATTAAAATCAACTAAAAGTTGACTAAGTACAGTTTTTTTGAAATAAGATTCATATATTTTTCAGGACTTTTGGTTGAGAACGCAAGAGAGAAATACAATTGATTAAATAATTGACAAGTAGGGTAAAGTTGGGAGGTTCAAGTAAGGATGAAACTAAAAGCAGCTGCTGTTTATATGATTTTTTTTTGGCCTTTGTGCCCTTTAACATTGTGACATGAATGGACTACCAATGAGTAGTTTTGGTTTATGAGTAATAAAGAAAGAATGGAGTCACGCAAAGGTTAAATAGTGCAGAAGACTATACTCGATATCCTTCTGGTTTCCATGTTTTTAGGTTCATAGAGCATGTAGTCTTTCTCTGACTGAGCCATTTAACAGCATGAACATTACTGATGTAACAGTGGGGCAGGCTGACTTCCTCTTGGCTCCCTGCACACATGAATAAGATTAAATAATGCGCCGACATGACTCACTACAAAAGAGTCATCTCAGGGTGTTTACAAAAGTCTTTTTGAGCCTGTAACATGATCCTGCAACAGTCAATGTGGCCAAACCCAAATCTGTAGCTAAAATCACCTCACAGGCCGGCAGCATCAGGACTGCTCAGCATTGTTTGTGAGGTTTACATCTGTACGTGACACCAGTCATTTTACAAGAGGAACTGCACATTAGATGTAACAGACAAGTCAGATGTGAGATTTGTTTTGGTCTGGCTGGATTTGTGTGGGGACCTTTATTATGAGTCATATCCAGTGTTGGGAAGTATCTAGTTATAATGTAACATAGCAGGTGTTTACAGGAGGTTCAGTTTATGTGCAGCAAGTCTCTTTTTATAATTTATCCAACATGCAATGCAGAGAGGATTTGACTACCTTCTCCACTCCTATGGTTACAAGGATATATAAAAATCATTAAGCTGTTATCACACGTCTAAAATAAACTAATTAAAATGTTTTCTGAGCATTTTTCCGTCCCTCTTCAGTATCCTCCCTCTCTCCCTCTCTCTCTCTCTTCTCTGTTTCCAAACAAGCAAACCTGGAATGTGAAAGTCTAATTTTATTTACAGTACAAACATAACTTGCACACAAACTTGCAATTTTCCACAAGTTGTCGACATGCAGGCTCAGTCCAAGAAAACTTGAGGGAGGAAATTCATAATTCATGGAGTAGTCAGCAGTGTGTGTGTGTGTTTGTGTGAGTGTGTGTGTGTGTGTGTAATTACTGAAATTAAATATTGATTGAGTACAGAATCTTATGTAAACATTTCCTGTGAGGTGAACATCTTTACACAAATCCAGGGTCCTTAAAAAAAAGAATAAAAAGAAAAACAAACAATGGAAAGTGGCTTAAACGCTCATTGTCAGAAAGGGAAGCAAAAAAAGAAAAGCCTTTAATGTCAAAAGTAGTTCATAGTGAGAGCGGCTGCTTCATCTGCTTCCTGCGACTCTCCTTTTAAAATATGACTAAAACTCTGAGGATTTTCCACACACACACACACACACACACACACACACACACACACACACACACACACACACACACACACACACACACACACACACACACACACACACACACACACACACACACACACACACACACACACACACACACACACACACACACACACACTTCTCAGCACTATTCACAACTCCTAGCTACATCAGTAACATTCAGCGGTGGAAAATTCCCTTCCTGGCATGCTGACACTAAAATGCCACCCCCCCCTCCTACTCAAAAAGGTCTCAGCGGATTATTCCACATGTGGGGTCTACACCACAACATCCTCGATATCCGGCCTCCCACCAGGAAGATCTCAGCGAGACCGAGAGCGACGGGGAGAAAGCTAAAATGATTCCCCCGGATCATTGGACCTGCGGCTAATAACTGTTTGGGGACAGTGACATAACCGGCGTGTGGGAAATAAATGTGTGTGAAAGAATGAGATTAAGACAATGAAATGTAGTTTTCCCACCCCGTGGGATTTGAGCACACGTGTACATGTACACAGAGCGGATACAGCGAAGGCGGTGTAGTGATTGTGTGTGTTTACAGTGTGCTAACATAAAGAGGGAGGTGGAGACTCTCAGGTTGTAGTAGAGGGTGTGTGTGTGTGTTGACATTAGTGTATTGACAGCTGACTGACAGCTGCCCCCCTCCCCTCTGCTACTACTTTATATAACGGGGATCAATTAGTGAAGAACGTGTCCTTCAGGACCAGCAACAGCCGCCCTCACCAACCTCTCCATCTCTCTGTCGGAGGTCACAGCTGTGTGAAACCTCATACACCCTTTCTCCTCTCTCCCTCTCCAGCTTCCTCTCACTTTTACTTATCTACCTTAGGACTGGAGATACAGGTGAAAGACTGAAGCTGTATTTATTTTCTTGTATACTGACATTAAAAGATAATTAAGATGGTCATATGAGAATTTGCAGCTTTTTTTTTTGAATAATGAATCTTCAGAGAGAAAATAAATGGTTGAAACTACCAGATCTGCAGTCTTCAATGGTGCAAAGAGACATTACTGTGTCTTCAAACTTTAATATTTCAATTAAAAGGCACAGATTTCTGTTTTTTCCAGTTTACTTTCTTCTTTCGGTAGGAAACCGACGCAAAATGATTATGATTAGTAAGTGTCTGAAATCTTGATTGACTGAGTGAACTATTTAATGTTTATTATATAGAGAGTAGTGAATGAGTGAATGAGTGAATAAGGGAGTGATTTCAGACACAACCATTAACAGCCATTTATGAATAAATGCCTTTGAGAAATAATAAATAAATTGATCTCTAATGTCCCGTCTGTTGTTTTAAATAAGTGCAGCTCTACACTAGTCAATGCGGCTGACTTTAACTTTTGTCAATAATGCATATGACATGATTGGACTGGACATGTGCAGGGTGTTGTGGTATGTGGGCTGTTTTAATTGAATGTGACCTGGATGTAAGATAGATCACTGAGGCTGTGAACTTATAGATGTAGATGTTATTAAACACGAACGGACATCTGCTGCCTGCTCTTCTTCTTCTCCTGATGCTGATAATGACACTGCTATGGTACAAATGCGTGAAACAAAAGGCTTCACTTCAGTGGGAAGTGGCGTCATTAATATTTCTGCTTTTACATTAAATGATTTGAATAAAATACCAGATCCTTCAGTTATTGCTTTGACTTCCCTTTTTTTAGTTTTAGCACCAATGAACTGATTTCAGGGTTTTTCCAAGTTTTCTGATGTCAACCACAAACTGAGCTACATCCCACACCCACCTTATGACCACGCCGTCTTGAGTGTGAGAAATGTTGCTATGTTTTCTTTAGAAATGTTATAAACTGATGATGTAGTGAAACAGACATCATGATCATTATCCCTGTAGTAGTGTAGAAACGTGGTGCATTGATCTTGATTTGCGTAACCCATTTGTTAAGGAATGCTGCAGCCAGAATCAGTTTATTATCTTCTATCATTTTAGTGACAGTCGCTCCATTATGAACAGAAGTACAAATCAGCACTGAAGTCTGGAGATGACGAGCATTTGGAAAGATTTTGGGTTTGACATAAGAGCCTGGCACTCTACCAAATCTCTCCCTTTATAAACACATAAAGTAGGCAGTTAATCTCCTTGTAGAGTTGATTGACTTTGGATCAGTTTTCACTTCGAGACTGTTGTTGTTGTTTGTTGATATAAAAACACAGACTCACACACACTTATTTACCTTTTCTTTCTCACCAGGTCTTAATTTCTGTCTATAGATTACATTTTAAAGAAGATTGCATCCCTGCAGTGTGCTTTCTTTTGTTATTGGTGTGATCAGTGTGTCATCATTTGACAAACTTTGTTGAATTGACAAAAGCTCACAAGATTCAGCAGCGATTCAACCATAAATGTACCATAAATCTACTGTATATTACACTATCTTATTTAACAGTAACAGTGGATTCAAGGATTCAAGGATTCTACTTACCATTCAGCCATGTAGCTACATGAAAGAAGGAAATACAGTACTCAGGTCACAGTGAATTAAACACAGCTCAGAGGAAAGTATAAGAAGAAGAATCTTGCCGTGTTTCCAAAACTTTGAACCTAAAATACTTTCTTAAACTTTTGTTGCAAGTTTTGATAAATCTCAAACAGAAAGCATTGTGTTGACTGAAAGACTTTTAAACAGCCATTATGGTCTTGAGAGACTGTCATGCCTTTAATTTATCATATCAACAATTTACAGCGTAACAAATTCCATTTAAAAAGGACCAATGTGTAAGATTTAAGGAGGGGGTTGTCAGCAGAAACATTGGCAGTGTTTTCATTAGTGTATAATCACCTGAAAATAAGAATTGTTGTGTATTTGTATATTTATATCTACATAAGGAGCGAGTTCTCTTCTACAGAGCCCACCATGTTGCATCACCATGTTTCTACAGTAGCAGGAAGTATGAAAACAATCAGAGTTTATTGTGACAGAAGAAGAAGCGTTCACCTGTCCACCTGAGTGACGAGGCGTTCAGGGACACCATGTGCCTCAGAGGAGCGATGTGAATCAGTCAGTTCAGTACAACTGGACATGAAAAACCTGCAGAGACCTGATGGATGTCTGTGTGGAGTCCTGGTCCTGGGTCTAAGAACTGGAGGTCGCAGATTGCTTCCAACAGAATACCCCTAACCCTTCCAAGAGTGTAGCAGAAGTTATGGTGGACAAGAAACCAAAGAATAACACAAAAGGCCCTCTTTAGAGCCAGTTTTTGGTTTGTCCATTCTGGGCTACTGTAGAAACATGGCAGTGCAACATGGTGGGCTCTGTTGAAGAGGACCCGCTCCACATGTAGCTATGAAGGGCTAAATGTAAGGTAACTAAAACATGATTCTTATTTTCAGGTTATTACATACTCTATAATTCATAATTCTACACACCAGTCCTTTAAAAATACATTTCAAGATAATTCAGTTTAATTTGCAACTTACTGCTCAGTGACTCAACTTATTTTTAAATGCCAGACTCAGATATAAACCGAGGCGAACACCAACACACACTTTTGCTTCATCGACAGTTTCTGGACCCCTGTCGTGTCGGCGCTGTGTGGAAACGCCTTCTACCATCTGCCACAGGCTGCAGCTTAGAGCCTCGTGTGAACCAAGCAGTTCACACATTGCTATGCTATGCTCCAGATACACTTGGTGAGGGCGGTGACTTGACAGGTGGAGAGGAGAGAGGAGGAGGTGAATATAAGGGTCACAGAAGAGAAAAAGAAGGAGGAGTGTGTGCAGAGGTCAGTCTTATAATCCACGCTGCACAGCTTTTTATCCAGGCTGAAGCAACCTTATGTGAATATGACATTTAGATGGACTGTAAGGGGGGGACAGCATTCATCCTGATGAGTCAGAAAGCTGTTTCAGTTTGTGTTTAAACAGTGTTCAAGAGTCAGGGACGCAAAACCACTAAAGAGTTTTATCTAAACATGATTTTAAAGATGATAGTTAACAAGATCACATCACTGTATGTCCACAACTGTCCTGAAAAACAGCTGTTGTGCATCTCTCATAACTGTAATGAACATACTGTGAGCATGCAATCACTTTTTCCTCTTTTCTTTACATGTTTTTAATAATCACCTTTATTATTTTTGAAGCTGGACGACGAGAGACTAAACCTATTGAACTAAAACTGTGAAGCCAATATGGACGAGAAGTGCTCAGCGATGACGTCCAGTATATTTGAATATCTACATTTAGATTATGACTGCGCAAAGATGATGTGATAGGATTGAAAGCTCCACAACCGGCACTAATGGATCAGATTGTTTTCTCAGCTTGTATTTCTAAAGTCAAGAATGAAACTCAAATGATGTGCATTCAGCCTCCGTGAAGGTTAATATTTGCCCAGTGGAGACAAAATAACAAGACAAACAAAACAGTAAAGAGACTGTGAGGGTTATGTGAGAGTTAAGTTGAGATAAAAACAAGATTTTCTCTTTGCACATGACTGTGTTGGAGGATACGTGCACTTGTGTTTGGATGTCAGTGCAGAGAAAAGATTATATAAGGATTCTCACCCCAATAAATGTCAGATCTCCTCCCTTTCCGTCTCCTTTTGACAGTAGCATGAGCAACTCCTGACTTTTGACCTGCCGTTTAACTCACCCACGCCCAACTGGATAACAAATTGTGCACCGAAAGCAACAAAAAGCCACAAACCAAAGTCATACTTCACACCACCCCCCACCCTATCCTCCCTGAATCACTGTTGTACCTGTAAGATGAGAACGAAGAAGTCGACAGGTTTGCCCCTCTGGTAGACGTAGTGATGTGTGGAGCGTTTGTCGCTGTCGTTGAACTTGATCTCATGGATGACATCGGGGTGGCGCAGGATTCGTAGCAGCACCTTGTCCGAGATCTGAGCCTGGCTGAACAAGCTCACCTCTGCAGGAAGAGCGATAGAGAGAGAGAAGAGGCTTTAATTTTTATTTTTCGAAAAGGGATTTAATTCAGATATTTTTACAGTCCTGAAATAAAAAATGGTTTATAAGATTGATAAAGTACGATTTAGATATCCAGATGCTCCAATGTCATCTTCAGGAAAGGCAAACACTTAATTACGGTGAGTCGATTAGCTGGTATCAATACTAATCTCAGCACTTAAAAAAACATTTAAATGAGTCACTTAGGTTGATGTCAGTAGTTCAACATGAAATTCAACAGTTACGTAAGCGGGTGTGCCAGTTACTACTTAACAATGTAGTACAACACACTCAAAGCCACAAGTACCAACACAGTCAAATAGATGATTAAAGAAGATTTAAAAATGACATTGAGAATTGTGATGGGTTCAATATCGACTCTTTGAATCTGAATCCTTTTCAATCCCTGATTGAATTTTATTAGGCTTACCTCACAATATTTGCAAGTAACTAAAGGCTAAAATAACTACAACTTAAAGATGTCTAATCACCTCTTGTTGGCTGAGAAAGCAGAAAAACAACTTGTTTTTATTAGCAGCGTAGTTATTGTTCACATCATTTACCTTCAACATGAAAATACAATGAGTAGGATCATATATTAAATCTTAATTAAATGTATCTGAGACATTTAATGAACAGCTGTAGCCTTAAGTACTACTTAATCTAAATTCAGAAGGCCCTGATTATTTATAATGTGATGTCATTTATTTATGGATTACACACACAACAAACAACAAGATCCAACATGTAGGAGTGAAAACACTTATTTCCAAAAAGGTGCTGATTGAGAACTATTAACTTGATGAGATTAATCAAAGTTTAACTGTGCCAATCTGAAATTGAAAAGATGTGATCAGCAGGGAGATGAGTCGCCCATATGTTGGTTATTGTTGAGTTTAACAAAGTTTTAATGGCCAGGGATCTCTAATCAATCATCTTAAACCAAGCTCCTCCTTTCTTAAATTAAATAAAAGGATAGAACATGAATATCTAAAAGTTGAAGATTGTGGGTGCAGCCTAATTAGGTAGTACTTACAGATACATTGTGACAATTGGTTATATAGTATATTTAGCCTATTTAACAATCACAATCAGCAGTTGTATATTAGTGGTTTAAACTGTCAAATTTCTATCATCTTCTTCAAAGAATTTTAACATCTTTCATACAGAGAGAAAGATCCTTATTTCACCAAAGTTCAGGAGTTTTACTGGAAAGGACACCAATGCTATGACTGCTGAAACACATAATTACCCTTATTCATCTCTAATACACACATGTGACTCAGCTATTTTCCTTTTTTCCTTTTTTATTCCTTGTGTGCATTGATCTCAAAGTGTTTTACAGTTCTCATTCGTACTTTCTCATCATGATGTATTATTTATTGTATTATTATTATTATTATATTACGGTATGTCTTGTCACCAGTAAAGCATTATGAAAGCACTAACCTGCATGAAAGTTGCTCTAAAAATAACATTTGATTGATTGATTTCTATAATACAAGCCATAATAGTTGAAGGGAAATGGAACAACCAAACAAAATGACTTATATGATATAATTAATTATTTATATGTTGTTGAACCTTTTGTATTTTCTTTGCCTTTTGTGGCCTTTGTTGTAATGTTATTTATTCCTTTTTTTGTCCCATTAAAAACAGTTACCAGTCATCATTTAAACAGTAAAACTGACAGGATCTCTGTTTTATCTTCATTCTTTTCTTCTGTAAAATAAAGGTTGAATGACACATTGACTAAAATGCGTTTCTCAACTGTCGTGGGCCAGACTGTTGCAATCAGAGCACAGCCGTAAGTGCCTTCGCCGTCCCCGCCCATACTGGGAACAAAGAAACAGTCCACCCTGCAAACAAAACCCTGTGCAGGAACACAGTGAGGGGTGAGGCATATATGACCGCTGTTGGAATCCATCATCTAAAAGTCAAACAAACGTCTTTCATTCTGGTTTACATATTAAGTGAATGAGTTCATCTAGTGTACTGAAAAGAAAACTGTGGGTATTAGATTAGATTTTAAATGAGTTTTAAATGTATTTTCAGTAAGTAATCACACTTCACTGGCTTTTAAATTTCACATATTTTTTCAGCTCACAAAAAAAGTCTACAGACTTGTTCCCACACAGTCGAACTTGCTGTTGCGAAACAGTATAGCTGACATCCTGGTTTGTGCAGTGACACATAACTGTACATGTAAGTGTGGTAAGACATTAATAAGACTCAAGGAGATTCCCTAACTTTCCCTAGCTGGAGTACATCTGTCATATTCCAGATACGTCATGACAGATGAGACAAAAATCTGGCAGCAGCTGGGATATAATCATCGATATCAACAGGAAAAAAAAAAGAAGGAAGAAAAGAAACAAAGCAACCTCCTGCACTGTAATGCATGACAAATTAAAAGAGAGCCTCTCGAGAAACGTTCAGTTCCTGTGTCATGAATCATGACTGAAAACTAACAACCTGAGAAATAAAACAGAAACTACGTCCGCAGACAGACGTTATGCCTGCAGAGGCAGACTCTGGCATGCTCTTACACCACAGTGTCTGTGAGGCAGGGAAGTGCTACGTCATGCTAGCAGCAGCTAATGCTAACTGCTTCTGGCAGAGCATATCGGCTAACGCTCGCTAACCAAGCTGATTGCAACACGTTCAAGTGATTTGGAGCAGTGGTGAGGCATCTCTTCCAGCTGGCCTAAGTCCAGTCTTCTCGTGATGGTAGACAGACTCAAGCATGCTGCTCAGATCTTAAATGCATTTTTATATGAACAAATTTAAACCTCTTTTACTGAATGTATGCATCTGTTTTGCTTGTCAGACGGCAGAATGGAGACATGTGTTCAAATGTGCAGTCGGCTCATGAGTTATAAATGAGATGCGAGTAATAGTGTATGCTTGTATTAGTCAATTTCCCACCTGTAGCCAGGAAGCGATGAGCGGCCAGCAGCAGCTGAGGGGAGATCTTAACTTTTGATTCATTCTCATGTTTGAAAGCAGAAAAGTCTCTCTTATTCTTATTAGGCGCCACCCTTTTCCTGGTGCGGTTATCAGCTGAAGAGATACACACAGAGCAGATAAAGTTATTCATTATAAATCGAACACTCAACACAAACCTGAACCTATGTTTATGTATATTTATGAATGTTGTGTTTACATGCACCAATGTAAAGTCAATCAAAGATAAAACAGCCATTTAGATATGAGTAATAAAGTAAATAACTAGACTAAGATTAAGAAGTAAACAGCCTTATCTGCACTTACAGCAAAAACAACCTTAAGGATAAGTGATAAGACAAATAAAAGCTGAACTCACTGTAACAATCGGATTCATCCAGAATCTCTGATTTAATGATCTCCTCGATCACGTCTTCAAGGGTGACCAACCCCACCACCTCGTAGAAAGGATCTCCCTCCCCCTCGTTGTTCACCTTCTGTACAATGGCAAGGTGAGACTTTCCTGTGTGGGACAAAAAGAAGGGTTAGAAACATTATCTGGATTAGGAAAATGTATTAATGATCAGAGAAGCAAAAAAAAAAAAGCCTTAACTTTAGGAATTTATATCAGCATTTGAACTATTTTGATTGCACATTGATGCAGATGTGATTAGAAACAGGAAGCATTCATATACAGCTGGACAACTGCTGCAAATGTTGGTGATGAAAAATAACAGAAAGCAGTAAGTAATGAAAGAGGAAACTAGATTACTGTTCTACTGTCTGCAGTCTGTCAAGATTTCGCCATAACATTTATACCATACTAGCAATCATCTTTATCTTTATAAGCCTCCAACAGACAATTATTTTCATAATCGATCAATGTGTCGACTATTTTCTCAATATGTTTGTCTATAAAATGTCAAAAAACAATGAAAAGAGCTCATAGTAATGTCTTGATGTCTTGTTTTATCCAATCAACAGTCCACAATCCAAACATATTCAGTTCACTATCATGTATGACATAATCAGCTCTCAAATTCCTGTATTTGAGATTACGCAACCAGCAAACGTTTGTCATTTTTGCTTAATAAAATGATTGTTGATTGACTTTTGCTCTGGTAAAATGAATTCATTTATCAGTGTGCAGCTTTTCTAGGTTTTTTTGTATGTCTACCTGCAATCCAGCACCTCTCTAGAACATGGAATGTGTTTTCTCCCTCTTTTTTTTTTTTTATTCTCTAAAAATACTTCAACACCCTGATCATGATCCAGTCACATAGTCTCATTTTCATTTTACATCTTCCCTGAAAGAATAGCAGCAATAAACAGGATGTTGCTCATGCTTTAAAAAGGCAGACGATGTGAGGCATAACTGTAGCTGTTAGAAAGCGAGAATATAACTTATCATCTTCAATTTACTATTAATTTCATGTTATGGTGCTAAATTTATACAATTTACTTTTAATACAGTTGAATTCTCATCATGTAACCCAACTCCTGCTCACAGCAACATGCCACGATGCTTATAAACGATGTGACACTGCAACACACGATCCTGGCCGAGCCCCATGACCGACATTTATATTGTTATGGATTACAATCTGATAACAGCTCTGTTCTAACATTAACCCATCTGCTCACTCCCTCTGCCCGCAACACAAATAGCCTGTTAATGTGTACGGGTCGTTACAGTCGGGGCTGGGTCTGGACTTTGGCCACGAGTGTTACTGTACAGCGTAAGAAACACACACACGAACACAAGGAACACACACACACAGACGCAGACGCCCTGCTGATCTCTTCATGACAGACTCCTGGATGGACGCTGGCCGGCTGCAGTGCCAAACAAGTGCCCAGTCGGCCCCAGTGATGCTCTGAATTATTAATGATGCTGCCACAGTGAAGCACTCAGGAGGATATCTGGGGGTGGTGGGGGGGTTAGTCAGTCCCCCGGTGGATAATTTCTTCCGCTCCTGACAAACACACAGGGCACATATGGGGATACACATGCCAGCAACTGGTCTAAACTCTATTTGTATCCACACTCTCTGTGTATTTGCTGCACATTCACGCACACAAACACAACCATTAACACTTACATACTGTTCATATTCTACACTTTTACAGTATGTTCTGGGTTAAATTTGACCCAGTCCAAAAACCCCTCATAAAAATTTTGAATCACAGATCAGTTAAGAAAGCATCAATAGCCGATCTGACTGATCAATAAATGGGTGTTTAAACCTTGATTGATGTTTCAGAGAACAGAGAGAGTGTATTTGTTAAGGTTTTACACCACTCATTTCACCTACTATCACACAATATCATATCCTATTTTACCTAAGACATGAAACTGAAACTGGGATGATTCAAACTAAGCTCGGACTTCAAACTTCAGAGGAAAATGAAACGTAGCATTGTATCACCGTTAGGTCATTAAGGCCCTCTGACAAGGGCTTACTGCTCTTCCTATAGACGTATGATCCGCAGTCTCTGTTGACTCATTTATTCAAACTGGCCTTTGTCTCGCATCGTGCCATCTACTGTTTATAATTTCATGTGTTATTAACATCTTTCTGTTGCTTATATTTTGCTTGCCTTCTTTCTTTACAGCTTTTAATGGTGTTATTTTTTAGTAATTTTACTCTTTTGAAGCACTCTGAGAAAGGTGCTACACACTGAATAAACTTTACCTACTCACTTTATAGGGAGCGAGAAATCACAGAGGCTCATCGAAAGTTCGACAGGCAGCCTTTGTTTCCAAAAAAGAGAGAAGCGGATCAATGGGATTTACAAAGAGCTCGTATGACCGCCAATTAAATGAAGACCAAAGGCTATAAGCGTTTCTTCTCTGTGTGTGTGTGTGTGTGTGTGTGTGTGTGTGTGTGTGTGTGTGTGTGTGTGTGTGTGTGTGTGTGTGTGTGTGTGTGTGTGTGTGTGTGTGTGTCCTTGATGTCTGCCTGCATGTCCTGGCAAAGTGGGCGCCGCCGCTGGCACCATGACACAAACACTCCGCACATTCTAGGCTTTGACCTTGCTTGGTTTTTACTACACGAATAGAGCGAGAAGAGAGAGAGCGAGAAGAAAGAGAGAGAGAGAGAGAGAGAGAGAGAGAGAGAGAGAGAGAGAGAGAGAGAGAGAGAGAGAGAGAGAGAGAGAGAGAGAGAGAGACTTTGAAGAATCCATTTCCCATCAGGCCGGCTTTACCGTGGGAGGCTGTGACGTCACAACATGAGAAGTGGACGATGAGCTGTATATTTAGTCTGGGACACTCGGGTCTCAGGAGGAACAACTGGCCGTGAAACAAGTTACCAACAACCCAAACAGTTCCTGTTGTGACATTAGAGTTCATTTAAAGACTGTGACTATCATTGATCATTTTGACTATTACTCAGTTTATCTTTTGGTTTACTAGATGTCATAAAATATTGAAAACATGGCTACAAATGTCCCAAAGTATTCACATTGCTTGTTTTATCCGACCAACAGTCCAAAACCCAATAACACTTTTTCACAATTTTTTTCTTTTATCTTTTGTTCTGTTTTTGTTCTTGTTCCGTCATCATTTGTATTTCTTCTCTTTACGCCGTCCTCGTTCTAAACTTGTTCTGTCTTATAATCAGCCTGTCAATCAACTGTGAAGCACTTTGAACTACATTAACCTGTGTGAAAGGTGCTGTATTAATACAGTCTGATTGATTGATTAATGTATGACAAAGAAAAGCAGCAAATATTAGTAATAAATTAGCTGGAAACAATAAATGTTTGACATTTTTGCCAGAAAAAATTAAATGATTTATTCATTATGTAAATAGTCGCTGTTTCATTTCATTTTGCTGAATGACACCTCACATGTGGAGAGGAGTTGTCTGGGATTAAATCACAAACTCTACATTTAATGGTCGACCAGCTCCTTGCTACAGCTGCCTCACACTGCTTTAAACTGGACTCGAGCAGCTTGAATTTGAATTTTTAAATTTTCCCGAGCTCACCCTCCTGTCACTGTGCATCCCACGGAGTAAAGTGGGGACTTTTAAATTGAGTCATTTCACGTTCTGAGTTGCAAACCACAAACATCAGAGCTGCAACAATGAATTCTATCATCAATTTATCTTCAGATTAATCTATAAAATGTCAGAAAACTGTGAAAAATGTCCATCTCATTCATCCAGAGTCCAAGTTAACACCTTTGAATGTGTAGCTTCGTCCTTTAAATGATACAAAACCCCCAAATATATTCAGTTTATCCTCACATAAAACAGAGGAAACCAGCAAATGTTCACATTTAAGAGGGTTGTTTGGCATTATTTATCTAAAATAACTAAAATGACTAATCAAAACTGTTGCTGAATAATCTTGTGTTGACTGCCAACTTGACTAATCGTAGCAACTGCAGCCAACATTGTTTTCACACAGCTGATGTCCAGCAACATTAAGAGCTCATTTTTAGACTTCAGCAACACATTCTCAAAGATATTTTGGCATCATATGACTAAAAAGGTAAAGGACTGTGACTGACTTTCTCTTTCTAGCAAAGAAAATCAACTTGTATGCTTAAAAATAGACGCTGCTCTATTTCCATTGAGCGAAGAGTCTCATATGCAGGTTCCTTAAAAACTGCATGAAATAAGTACCTAAACTTCCTGGAAAGCAGTTCATCCTTGGTAGTGACCTTAAATGCAACATCCAAAGGTCACATGCAGCATCTGTTACGTGACGTGTGTCAGGTGATGCATGAAGCACACGTCAGATGTGTGAACAGGAAGAATAGCCGAGGTATAGAAGAAAGGATGTGCCAATCCAGAGCTGACACATTCTGAAAAGCTGTATTTCGAAACTGAGAAAAGAAAAAACACTTGGCAGGTGATTGGATGAACCATCTGTCACACTTCTCGCTGTCGTCACACCTAAACCACACAAGTTGTTCTCGGATGCCATAAGCACATAACTACAAGATGACAAGATGGATCCTCACATGATCTAACTGCCTTGCAAAGTTAATCCATGACACTAATGTGGTAAAACTGCAGTTTTTCTCGAGCACTGATGTAGGTCAGGGCAATAAATCAATCGATATTGTGATATTTATAGATATTGTAATATTGGTATTGATCGTGATATGGGATAAGTGTTTCTCTTTTCCTGCTTTTAAAGGCTGCATTACAGTAAAAATGTGATTTTCTGAGCTTAACAGACTGTTCTATTATCTGCCTTTTATCCACTTTGTCATTATATCCATATTACTGATGATTATTAATCAAAAATGTTATTGCGTAAATATTTTGTGAAAACACCGACAACATTGTCAAAATATCGATATCGAGGTATTTGTTCAAAAACATTGTGATATTTGATTCTGCCCATATCGCCTAGCGCTCCACCTAATATATGTATATCGACACCAGGAAATCAGCACTTCCTGATGCAAACAATAGGTGCACCATTTCAACCAGTATCATATACAACTATTTATGTGTGTTGGCTTTTATGCAACACTGGTGGGTGTAACTAAACTTCCAACCACTTAAGTCCCTACAAATCTTCTTATTCTATCAAATCAAACTCCCTGAATAATCTCTCAATTTGTTGTCCCCAAAAAACGTTTTTCATCAGAAATGACATCACATTCGTGTAGCAATTTTATCCTTTGGTGGGACCTTGCAAGTGTTATTTTCACAGGATGGAGAACATCAGTCAACCGAGTCCCACAGTTAGAAATCCTCAGAGAACATTCATTAGCTGATCGTTGTTCATTCCACACTAGATCACTGTAGCAACCAAAATAGAGACATCATGTAATGGAAAAGGCTGTGTGTGTGTGTGTGTGTGTGTGTGTGTGTGTGTGTGTGTGTGTGTGTGTGTGTGTGCGTGCGTGCGTGCGTGCGTGTGTGTGTGTGTGTGTGTGTTTGTGTGACCTCTCCCTGTGGTGCTGAGTCAATATTTCAGAGGAAGTAGGGACCCCAGGGGACATGCTTACCCTGAGTTACTGGAGAGTCACTTGAGAGTCTATTGACTTCTTCAGAGCACGCACACACACTAACACACACACACAGAGTTCACAATGTGGTTCAGCCAAGTCCAGACTGCTTCATGCTTTCAGTGTCTGACCTGCATCAGCTGAGTTTACAATAGCTCCTGTGCGTCCGTAGCTGCTGATTTTCATGTGAGATGTGTGTTTGTCACAAAACATGAGATAAGGCGACCAAATCAGCTCAGCTCGCTCACCTAAGGCTCACACCGAAATGCAAGCAGCTGAGAATCTGACATAATTGTGGGGGGGGGGGTTAAATCATCCTTTTTAAAAGGCTGTGAGCTGAGTTGACAATGATTGCCTTCAGTGCTCCTTGACCTTAACCTTCCCTTTATTGTTATTAAACTCCTCTTGCGCATGTTTCGGGTGTTTATAGGTGACACAGATTGAAGTTGAGATGAAACTGAAAGCTAAAAACTATCAGGTAATTTCAGCTACTGAAACTACAGAATAAACAGAATAATGTAGTTAATGTGCAGTCAATTTTATTCTAATCTATGCAAAGCCAGTTCAGCACCTACTTTTGCAGACAGTACAGTGCATACTCAGCATATAGAGAATAGTCCTAGTCTTATAAAAAATGGGGGGGGGGGGGGGGTCCTTTCGCTGTGTTAAGCATATTTTTTGGACTTCAAGCACATAAATGTCTGGTTTTATGTGTGGATTTTATGGTCCTTAGTTAAATAAAAAGAAAATCATTCAACCTTTATTATACTCCCAGTCATTTGAAGATGGCCAATTTGGTCAAGTAAAGTGAACATTGTGCTCTATATAAGATTATTGTTATGTTTGTGATCACTGCAGGTATTTTATGCTTAACAAAAAAAAAAAAAGGAAACAACCATAGATTTCCTCCACAAAGAAGAGACAGAAAACTATGTAACAGCAAAGAAGAACAACCCAACAAAACAGGAACTGAGAAACATGTTGACATTTTTTTCCACAAACTGCAGGCTGCAGCTTCTCTTTCTGACAGAAACCACACAAGAGAACATTTACAACTGATTGACCAACAACCCACCATCGACACACAAAAACATGCCATATTTTGTGGTTTAGTTGTTTAGTGTTGTTCTAGGTTATCATAATCTCATTTAAGGATGAGTTCTGTGTCAAGTCTGTTTCATTCATCAATTACCTGCTCATCCTTTCATTTAAGACATCGTGTTCCCTTTTTTGCAGTTTCACATCATCATAAATCAACCTGAATCTATCTATTGGTGATTATTGCAAACATGCAGATATTGCCAGCGTGTCAGGGACCTCAAGCCTGTTTCTCTGCCCTCTGGCTCTTCTGTCACTAGCTTGCGAGCGGGACTGTTTGTTGACATGAAACATCAGCGACAAAAGGACAAGAGGGAGGGTGTGTGTGTGTGTGGGGGGGGAGCGATGAGGATGAGTCTGTATGGGAAAGGAATGCCACACGCATACCGCCCACGCACAAACACGACCGGCCGGCCGCATATCAGCAGCACTGAACGACTCCAAAACATGGCATGCTGTGAGGGGACGAAACAGAAAAAAATGCACGCCTGCAAATATGCTTGTGTGCACGCTTGTACACACACATACACACTTGCATGCATACACTTACACAAAAGCTTGTTGTGCAGGACAGGTCAAGCTCTTATAACCTGTTTTTCCAGCTAAAACTGAAGCCCGAAGCAGAAGGACATACTCCTGATCTTTAGGGACAGTAGTTAGGCTATAACTACTTCACTGCATCCCATGTCAACATGCAGCAGAGGGAGTGAAATACTTAGGAAGTGCTATGTGTTGCTCAAGAATATCAGCCTGACAAGACGAAATACAAATCAGTCCGGTTTGAAGGCTCTGAATGCCAAGACGGCTTATTCGCCACCGAGGAAGGATTTTACAACTCGGGTGTGACATTACAGCCGCAGTCATTCTCACTCTCCTGTCTTGACACTTGCAAAGCACAAAGCAGAATTAGCACAATGCTACGTGACAGAAGCAACAAGATGTTCTTCCCGGTATGTGCGCTCGCGTAGTTCACGGACAGATGACGCTGGACCGTGCTGGGTCCAAACAGGAGCCTGGTCCAACGTCTACTTAGCTTCTCTGAATCAGGAACCTGTTATACCAACACTGTGATCTTCTGGGACAAATTAAGAGACAACTAGACCTGAAACCTGTAAAATATGCAACCATTCTGACAGTCGAACAATCATTTAAGTCAATCTATTAAACAAAAGTGCCACCATTGTCTTGATATTTTCTCAAACAAACCATTACCAGTAAATATACTTATCTGATTAATGAGTAATTCAAGTAATCCTGCAGTAATCCCTGCAGGCTACATTTTTTCATCTAGCTAGTGTGCTACCCACTACAGCTGACAATCAAACCTCAACCCTAAATTAAATTGAACTGTGTCTATAGCAGGTGTATAAAGAAACATATTCCCTGACAGATTCTTACTTTTGTCACTCTCTCTGATCAGATATAGCTTAATTTTATTCATTTTGTTAATTCTGGATAAATTCTATTTAGTTGAAGCTGTTGTGTAGTTTGTTTGTTTTCAGGGCGTTTTCACACCTGCATTGTTTAATTTGATTGAATCGTACTTGGGTGCGGACCAAAGCAACCGGACCGAGACCTTGTTGAAGAGGTGGTCTCAGTTAGAAATTAACTCTGGCATGGTTCATTTGTAGGGCTGTGTATCTGTACATGATATCTTTAAGGTATCGACTAATTTAAATCGATACCAAGTAATATGGAAACGTCTCTCATCAAACGATACCTGCAATCGATCCTTTTCGCACCCAGTGCTAGAAAATGTGACTATTTGTATGGACTTGCTCACAGCCAATAAACGCATGGGTTCTTCGTTTTCATGCGACATGTGATTGGCCCACTGCCACAGCAGCTACAACCCGTCTGTGGTGGTGAAGTCGTGGTGAATTTGAATTAGCACGCTTAGCAGTTCAGCAGCCAAGATGCCACCTTAACGCTCTAAAGTGTGTCTACGCTACACGCCTGTTACACATGTTACTATGTGTGATGGGTATCGAATGAAGTACTCAGTTGGTGTCAGCATCACTTTAAGGGTACTTGGATTGGTACTGGTAACGTTTTTAAAACGATACCCAGCCCTATTCATTTAATATGAATGTGATCCGACCTCAATCTGACCAAACAGCAGGAAACATTGCACATTTTAGACTAAACCAGCTCCCGTAGCCAGCTGTGCTGTTTCTGCTGGTCCATTTTGGTAGAAAAACAAAAACTCTCCACTCACCAGATTTCTAACCAATGAACAATAAGTGTCAGCTCCCGCGCAGCTTTAGTTGATACATTTTGGTTTGCTTGATATTTTGTCTGTTTGTGAAACCAAACCGACCCAGAGGAGAAATGAAACAAAGCAGTGACTCATGCACTGATTCAGACCAAAATAAACAAACTAAAGGTGTGAAAATACCCTAAAACTAAAATTAAACACAGTTAAATTTAGCAGAAAGGTGAGGTATATTTTTTGTGGCGCTGGCACTGAAACCCTGACACTGCATTTGGAGAGTTGTCAAATTACTGTAGACAATAGTCCGCCCTGTCGCCAATAAACCAACATAATCTAAACTTAAATGCCTCCAGCCCAGCATTATGTAATATGATGTGTAGTAAACTCGCAGTTAAAGCAAACAGACGACGCAGCTGTGTGTGTGCGTTGGGACACCGAGTCATTTCTGCTGAGCTGCCTTTTTTTTTCATGCTGACTGATATCATTACGGCACACAGTCTGTGTGTCGATGTGACACACGCGCACACAGTTGGACTTGAGAGGGCTGCAGCCGCGCCATCAGCACTTCAAGCTGCAACGACAGGACAGGAAGAGAGAGAGAAAAAAGAAAGGAGCGAGCGGCTGATAAGAATGCACAGTTACAGAGTTGATGCTCCTGATTTCTAGCTGCTGATTGTAGCAGCCTTCACATGGAAGAGTAGACGCTTGTGTCGTAATCAAAGGGCACACGAGTATCTAGAGCTGCAAGTAAAGATTATTTTTTACTATCAACTGATTGAAGAAGACTCTCATGTGAAGTCAGTGAGGGAAAAAAGGCTTTATAGCCTAAAAATAGCATCAGAAAATGTGAGAGAATATTTTTATAGCTGCCACTGAAGCAGTTTTAGAGATAAAAGAAATATCTCTCTGTCCGACTTTCTTTAACATTAAATAACCAATAAAAGGGAAGTGTGTGGGTTTTTTTTTCTAAGCTGTTGTAAAAGTGGGAAAGAAAATGTTGATTGCACACCTAAATCAATCACATAGGTTTTAAAAAAAATCTTGCATAAATGAAATCAGACCGCAGCAGACAAGACGGGGAAGTCAGCTGACCAAAGTGTGAGTGAGTGAGTGAGTGAGTTAGTGAGTTAGTGAGTGAGTGAGCCTACTTTCGGTGACACATTTCAGTAAGGGTTTGGGTAAGTCTCCAGGAAATGAGTGAAAGTCTACGTAATGACTTAAGTCAAACGTGTGCCCTTTTCTGCCTGGTTGGTATTTAGGTGAGTAATGCATTCTGGGGGAAAAAATGACCAAGTGTCACCTTCAAAGGCAGCAGCTATTTCTATGAACACTTTTAACCTCATTGTTGCTAACATGTTGAACAGACTAACAGGAATCATCCATGACCCCGGCTTACAGGAAGACACTAAACCTATTTATATTTCATCTTTTTTGGCTTTCATGCTAATGATTGTTCATTTCTTTTCAAGGAAGTAACACCCATCTTATGCCCATGTGAGTTAAATGTGATGACTCTGTATCTAACAAACTGTAAAATGTTCAAACAGGCTCAGACAATACAACCAGATAATTCATTATGTCCATGTTAGTCGTTTCTTTTGTTAAGAGGGGAGCTATTTTGTCCTGTTTTAGCCTCACCAATCAGTAATGGGTGATATATTCATCCCGCCAACATTTACAGTCAAGCTTTGGTGGCGATTTCTTTTTTGACATCCCCTAAAAGAAATATATTGAATAATTTATCTGTTTGTTCGTCAATGCTTGTCCCCATTTTTCTGTCTCAGTGTTTATGAGTGTAGCTGGGTAGATACTGTAGTTTAGCTATGTGGGAATCCCTTCTACCTTCAGCTGTGGCTCAGGAGGTAGAGCAGGTCGTCCAATAATCGGAAGATTGGTCAATCGATTCCCAGCTCTTCCAGTCAGCATGTCAATGTGTCCGTGGGCAAGATACTTAACCCCGAATTGCTCCCGATGGCTGCGTCAACGGTGTGTGAAAGTGTGTGTGAATGGGTGAATGTAACTTGTATTGTAAAAGTGCTGTGAGTGGTTTAGAGTGGCTGTGAGACTAGAAGAGTGCTATGTAAGTGCAGTCCATTTACCATTTACCATTACTAATCCCTGACTGGTTGAGTCTTTATCTAAACTGGGAAATGGTCGTCACTTTACACAACACCAGACCATCACCTTGATCTTTGGGGAACAGTGAGGGACTTTTTTTCAAAATGTATTACATTTCACAAATCATATAACTAATCAGTTAATCAGGAAACCAACAGATCAATAAATGAACTACCTGAGGTTTGAGTGAATAAATGATTTCCTAATTTATTGGTAGACCCTCGTTTTGCCTGTCCTAACCAATGTTTTCACTTCACTGGCACACTTCCAGCTACAATGTGAACACAGGCGCTGTTACATAACGCGCCTTCTCCTAAATCCTGTTAGGTTTCTGTTACATCTATAAAGACTATTAGTATTTTATCACGTTCAGCTGCTGCCAAGATTAGATTAAACCGTTTTTTTTCTTCCCTTACGACAGTCAAAACAAAAGCTAAAAAAAAAACAAGGACAGATGGGCAGCGAGAGAAACAACAGAGAGAGAGAGATAATTAGGAGGGAGAGACAGAGAGAAACAGACACGCCCGTTATACAAAATAAGAGGTGGAGATTCAGGTCTGCCTTGTGACAACCTTATCAGCCTGGGATTGGGTAATCTTTTACTCAAAGTCATAAAACTAGGTGTTCTCTTTCTACTTTAAAAGAAAAACACATAGTAAATATTGCTGTCAGGTTCATGTTTAGGATTAAGGTTAAAGGTTGAGATTAGCTTTAGTTCAGATGAGGGGCTGAAAGACGACTGCAATCAATCAATGCTGTCCGATGTGTGTGTATAATGTGTGTTTGTGTGTGCAGGGAGTGTCAGTCTCGTTAAGAGCGGGAACAGAGGTGTGTTAAAGGTGCAGTTTGTAGTTTTAATAATTAGTGTAAAATCACCTGAAAATAAGAATTGATGTGTTTTCGTTAGCTTAGAATGAACCCTTTATATCGACATAGGGAGCAGGTCCTCCTTCATAGAGTCCGCCATGTTTCTACAGTAGCCCAGAAGGGACAAACCAAACACTGGCTCTAAAGAGGGCCTATCGCAATTTTTCTGTGAATTTCGCAACCACTGCAGGCTCTCCTATACGCTAGTCTGCTGGTTCCATCAACCTGTAAATCTTAGTTTGCATGGGATACAAAGGTCAGGGATGCTACAAATTGAGCAATTAAGATTAGATTCAACCATAAAAGTGGGGGAGGGCAGAGCAGAAAGAAAAGCAGGAAAGCACCGTCAGCTGCACAATCCTCTAAATTTGGTATATTAACAATATGAAAATTATAAGAAGCATGTTTATTTTCCAAGCAACAGCAGAAGTTGAGAAGTGTCTTTAGGGCTGGAATTAATGATTATGTTTATAATCTTCAACCTCATTGTGGTTTGGGTCAATTTGTTTATATTAATTTTCAATCTATGAAAATGCCATAAAAACTGTTTCCAGACCAGCAGTTTCCAGGACAACACAGTCAAAAACCTTATAGGTATTACATTACAATGGTATTAGAAAAGCAGGAACTAGGGCTGCAATTCTGTGGGTTTCTTTTTAAATTAATTAATAGTCAAAAATGTCAGAAAACGGTAAAAAAAAAGTCAAACACCATGAAAACTATGACTTTTTATTTTGTCCCAACCAGTAGGCCACAACCCAGAGATGTCGAAGACTAAAGAAAACAAAAAAGTACTCAGATTTATAAAGCTGCAACCAAAGAATTTAAGCAAACACAAGTCCTAAAAACAACTCAAAACAATTCACTGACAATCAAAATATCGATTAAAGATTAAAACTAAAGATTTGAGAAGCTGAACGTTTGAAATAACTCACAGAAAACAATGAGTGAATTATCACAAGTTGGTTGTAGTTAGTTGTAACTGCTGCTTTTTCTGTGATTAAGTTAATAAATGATTATTATCTTATACCGCTGTACTAAAATCTGAACCTGATCTCCTTTTAATAATCTACACTAAAAATCTAACCAACCACTTGTTGGGCTGTGAAATTTCCTGAAAATCTGTTTTTGAGATACACCGCTCGCTAACCGAACCAAACCGCCATTAAACCTTCAGACTGGGTGGAGTGGACAGATAAGTGGCCAGACGCTGATAAAGAGCAGACAATGTAGACGGTCCTGACAGCCACAAGCAAAACACAAG
This sequence comes from Scomber scombrus, assembly GCF_963691925.1. Classification (NCBI taxonomy): domain Eukaryota; kingdom Metazoa; phylum Chordata; class Actinopteri; order Scombriformes; family Scombridae; genus Scomber; species Scomber scombrus. Next base: position 27,764,729 of record NC_084973.1, read on the forward strand.
CTGCTCCGTCTCCTGAGAGGCACAAAGTGGTGAACGTTAAACTGAGAAGTCTTTAAGTCCTTAACCTGCCCACCTACTCACATTAAATCTAAGTAGTATTTAGATATTTTGATTTTCAAACACACTGCTACACATGATAACAAACACACTACAGCTGTTACTTTTTTTATCACCAAGACTGCCTAAGTTACACTTTATATTTTGTTTAAAAGGAAGAAAAACCTAAAATGTATTTAAAATATCTTTGTGAAATGCTAAAAATCAAACATGCTATATGTGCATAAATGATTCATCACTGACTTTCAAGGGAGAGCTTGTAGATATCCACTAGCTTTTACTTAAATTTAATGTTATTTTACAAATTTTCATTAAAAATAGTTTAAAATTGTTACATTAAACGACCAGTGTGTATAATTTAGTGGCATCTAGCAGGACAGACTTGGCGGTAATGGAATATAATATAAAGTATGTTTTAATTCGAGTAAAATCACCTAAAAAATGTTGGTTCAGTTTGTATATGTTGATATGGTGTGTGTGTATGTGATGTAAGCTCACTTATTTTGAAAAACCTTCAATAAATATAATGTTGGGGGGAAAAAATCACCTAAAAATGAGAATCACTGTGTTTTTCTTACCTTAGATTGAGCCCTTTATATCTAAATAGGAAGCGGGTCCTCTTCCAGTGAGGCTGCTATGTTGCATCGCCATGTTTCTACAGATAAACCAAACACTCATTCTAGAGAGGCACTTTGACGTTTTTTTGTGAGTTTTTGCAGCCACTATAGGTTCTCCTACATGCTTGAAAGAGGAGAGGGGAGTGGCATATAGTTGGTTGTAATCTCCAATCTCGCTTCTACATGCCACTAAATCCTACACACTGGTCATTTAAAGTATAAAATCATCAAGGAATAAAATCATAAAAGGATAAAGTCATGAAAAAAATGATGACTGCTGTCTTTTTAACTACTGTAGCAGTGTGTTTAGGTTTAGCCTTCCTTGTTTTCACTATCAACAATTTAAAAAAAGGGGTCAATACTGGTATAAAAAGATAGGATATAACTTTAAACTACTTAAAAGGATCACACATTTTCTCACATGAAAGAAAGTATCATGTAAGGGAGGCTGACCCCACCCTGCTGACCCCCCACTGCCTAGGGATAAGTGTAGGCTAATATAACCCACACACTACCCGAGGGTGCAACATGTGACTGTCTGTTGACAGAGTGCCATGTGCTTCCAGTGACTTCATGGTTCACTTGCTTTTGTGTGTTTTCAAAATTACGCCTGATGTGTGCGGTGTGCATGAATTTGAGCGTTGCTGCCTTCAATAACGCCACATAAAAGAGGTACAAAACTGCTGCTATCTTCACTCCATTTGTATTTAATTCAACTTAAAGAGGGTTTTTATTCATTTCTGAATGTTCTACAACTTAAACCGCCGTTATCCACGATCCAAATCCTCTTTGATTAATAAAAATAAAGTGCGCTTTCTTTCTTACATATTTTTCCCTTTTCTTTGATGACTCTTGTTACTATTTCCTGCAATGATGGTGCATCATTAAAAATTAATCACATCTTAATAAGGTCACTTTATGGTCCATCTAAAAAGGTCACACATCATGTTGAATGAGAAGGCTGATGAGTACACACACACAGACACACACACAAAGACACAAAGACACAGACACACATTGAAGACTAAATGTCAGCATATAAAGTATTGATGGCTGTCTTTATTACTCGCCACTCAGAACTTCTGCCCCTAACTTAACAGTTCAAGTCCTGGACTGAGTGAGAGGATCTGATAGTATAGACGTGTAAACACACACGTACACGCACACACACACACACACACAAACACACACACACACAGACACACAGACGACGCTGTAAGATGCCATCACCGTGGTAACTGAAGCCAAGCTGCAAGTGAGTGGAACTTGAGATGAAAGCAGGGAGTCGGGTCAGAAGAGAGGCAGGGAGCCAACGGGAAATCAAGCCTACTCGTTACCATGTCAACGCGGTCCACCGCTACGGGGCCACAGGCTGCTCAGTCACAGCGGGGAGGATGACGTGGTACAAAAAAAAATTTCTTAAGTAAACAAGTGATGTGTGTTTTTTTGTTTTTTTTGCACTACTTGCTAGAATCAGTGAAATGGTGTGAGTGACTTCATGTGGATGAAGATGACGTTTCTGTGGTCGACGCTCTCTTAAAAAGAGCTGAAAGGCACCACTCCCAATGTGTCAGAAGATTTCTCAAGTTAAAATCTCAGAAAAAGAGGAAGGGAGTCGTGAACTGCAAGAAGAAGTGAGAGAATTTACAATAGCGGCCTGACAATAAGACAATAATGTATTCAGGAAATTTAAAAAAGTCGTCTTATATTCCAGGACTAGACATTGGCGTCTTCACAAGCTTGGATGTCCTTTTTGAATGGAGAGAGTGTAAAACCGACTTCTACACAGATTGTTTCATTGTGAGTTGTTCGTAGCCTTAAAGTTGCTAGACTAGCGAGTGTCTTAACCCTTTACATACTTTACATTTGATAGATGTAAAAACACCATAAACCTCTCCTTATGTGACCCCAAATAGATATAATGCATCATTTTCATATATGCAAATGTACAAATTTGACCTGCATTTATTCAAAAAATCTTTATATTCTATAAAATGTTCTCCTGGACCATATAAGTGATTGTGAATGTATTTTTCCTCCCACAGATGACTAAAATACACTCTATTTGCTCTCTGCCAGCTTCATTAAGGATTAATGAAACATGTATTAATGACTGACGGTGAATTTATGAATGTGAATTGGTGTAGAGACTAATTAAGAGTCAGAATATGAACAGTATGTAAGGGTCAGGGTCTGTTTATAGTGAGTCTGATGGAGTTTGTCAGAATTAAAAATGTTTTGTCAGCCTGGTTTTAAAAAGTTTATGAAGTCTACTGTAATGTGTTTTTCTGCCACGAGTCCAAAACATCTTCTGACGTCTTTACGGCACAAACAGACCATGGATACCATGAAATACAGACTCTAAATAGCAGGAAGAACACAGACAAAGGCTTGGATCTGCAGCTGGTGAGGATTGCAACTTGTTTCAAGTTTGCTGGTCTTCGTCACGCCACATCTTATCAAGTTAAAAAACAAGTTTAACTCTGACACTCAATTAAAGTATAGGAGATGAATGGCAGGAAATAGATAAGATCTGCTCTCACACGCAACCAACTGAGGAAGACTTACAAACAACAAGACTCACCAACTCACCACCGCTGTGAATCATCACTGCAACATCTAAACACACCATGCCACCTTTACTCTATTTACGTCAAACCTAGAAATATGTATACCTGTTATTTTGACATCAGAAAAAGATCCTCTTCCTTATCTCACCTTATCATATTAGCTCTATTTCATACATTTTGTAAAATTGGATCAAAAATATCCAACCAAATATTTAGTTTAGAAATAAAACCTGCTGTTTTAAAAGTAAAATCGCAGGTTGTCTACAACAGGCACAACAGATTAAACCATACATAACATTTGCTCTTGAGCTACCAGACACCCTGTTTCCTGATTTGACCACAAGTTGAACCAGTGACTACATTCAGATTGTTAACCTGCAATGAGCAGAAACTGTCAGATGACTAAAGACGCCCTCCCAACACAAAATGTCACAACATGAGAACTTTCCCACAGAATTCAACCTCTAACTCCAATTGTATGTCATGCCTTTTGGCTTTTGTTATGGCTCTGTAGATGCAATATTAGCCAAAATGTTCAGTTTCTTGAACAGTTGTACATAAAACTGGACTCTTAAGACAGAAAATATTGGCACAATATGTCATCAAGGATTTGTTGTAAAAAGTCTTTCAGTCTTACTCCCATTAAAGTGTTGATTTGTCTAAAATGCATCAAGCCGGTAGCTCCCAGTCTTAAAAGTGAAGCTAAGTTTATTGTCTCAATCAGTAGTTTCAAGTCTATTTTAAGCATGATGTTTAGCATGATGTTCATTTTGTAAACTACAGTCCCATTTACAGTAAAATAGACGACAGAAGCAGGGTATGCTTTGGGTGTAGCTACCTCGTGATTGACAGGTCATAACCACAACAACAATGTTTATTATGCAACGTAACCATGGTGTAACCTCAGATTCACTGAGTATAGGCTTAGCTGCCACTATTTAACAGTGTGTTTTCAAGTTTATGAAAGCTAATTGTAATATTTTCATGGCATAAAAAGTCTTGTTCAACATTTGGTTGTACTAGCAGACCCTCTAAGGACTTGTTAGCATTATCACAGTTAACCATAAACTGTAAAAGTACTATCCTAACCAATCTAGCAGCTAGCATGGTCACCTCCACCCTCTTGTAAAAATATGGTCACTTCTGGCTCCAAATTTCAAAGATGGTGACGGTAAAATCGCTAAACTCAAGGCTTCAAAACAGCAAATGAAGCCACAGTGACTATATCCATATTTTTCACTGTCTATGACTTCCATAATGTCACTAAAAGGGGCGCACTAAAGCCAAGACAGCCCTACATTTAAAGGTTTACACACAGCAATTGAGTGTTTTCTCATAGCTACTTGAACTTTTTTACCAAGCCTTGAGCCAGTGTCCATTTTTTAAGCTATCTTTGTAGTCAGAGTGTGTGTGTGTGTGTGTGTGTGTGTGTGTGTGTGTGTGTGTGTGTGTAGGTACTGCAGCCTGCTTGCCAAAACCCTCCAACCTCACCAGCCAAGCCTTCAAAGATGAGCCGCAGAGCTGTCTCTTGGCCAAATGTCACACTGCGCCGTACACCACCACTAAAGCAACTAAAATGTCAATCTACACCAGCAGCTGATGGCAGATATGAAGCAAAGTAACCAGAGGAAGTTGTGAAATAAAGAGAGCGTTATTGTATTGGGTCACATTTAGTGAGATTAAATCACACTTTGGTATAAACATGGGAAATTTCACCTTCATTACGACGTAATGCAGTCAGATACGGATGCTACTAGACACAGAAACATAACAACTCATTCCTCACAGTGCTGGGATACAGACACAGCAAGTATGTGTGTGTGTGTCTACTGTCTGTGACCTTGAGACGAGATGCCTGAGAAAGGGAAAATATATCCCTGCGGGGGATGGCGTCAGTTTATGTACGTCCTCCTGAGAGAGGGAGTGTGCACATGTGTGAGTATTTGTGTAAGTGTGTGTGTGTGTGTGTGTGTGTGTGTGTGTGTTTGTCAAAAGAGGAAAAGCAGCAAGGCAAAAAAGAGAGAGAAGTGAAACAGGGAAGTGTTTTGATATCACCAGGCATCGCTCTGACTGACGTTAGATTTGATAATCACCAACACTGTGTTTTATAGAGCTGTCATGAATAAAACTACTTTCTCTTCCCCGTGTAATAGTTGTCCTATTAATTTAATCTTACTGTTTTCTTACTCTAATCCTGTAATTAAGGTAAGCACAAAGAGAAATGTGTTGGCTTCATGTTTTAATAAGGGCTACACACATAGAGCCATTACTTTTATTACTATTATAATAATTCAGTGTTCTTACCAAGACTCTCTTTGGGCTGAGTACAGTAAATGATTGACCAAAGAAAGTTTGACTCCAAAAGTAAAACTAATACGTGTTTAATTATTAATGCTGAAGACATGAGTGCATCTGGCAGGACGGACTCTCCTGATCTAAGCTTTGTTGCACGTAGTAGCTGCCATGTCAGGTTAGGTTCACCGAGCGAGACATCGAACGACAAACCAGGATGAGAACATCGCCAAAAAGTCAGAAACAGAGATTACATTCAAGTGTTCTTCCTCTACACTTATCTTAAAATTATGGCAAGTATCACTTCTCTGCTTAGTTACAGGCAGGATAAATCCTTACATCACTGATTCACCAATGCTTTACCAACTCCACAGAGAGGTCAAAGGTCAACCTCAGCTATAATCTTGTTTACACACAGCTTGACTGCTCATTAAACCAGACTGAGCACACGGTGACACTGACTATCTGCATAAGGTGCTTTTGTTGCATTTAATCAAGTCACACACACACCCCCCCCCCCCCAATCTCAGCATCTGTGCATCAGTCACAATCAGTGCAAAATAAGGGGGGAAAGTCTAAATGAAAAGTGTATGAAGAAAGAGGAAGAGAGGTTGCATCACAAACACCTACCACTACAAATTAAAGGCTTAAAAATGAGAATACGGTTTAGTCAGAAGCTTTGAGAGTCTAATTAAACACCACGAGCTTCATCCAAATTTACTAAACATCTGCTGTGTGGAGTTGTCGAGATGTAAAGTGTATTTTAAAAGAGGTTTGCACTCTCATTAAAGCTTCATACATGTTTTTTGGGCGTTTTTTGGGGGGGTGGAGGAGTTATGAAACCTGACTTCGGGGAGGCAAAAGTCTTCCTTGCAGACTTGCTCAAATAAAAACCACCACAAACCTTTTTTGAACTCCTCCAGCATGGAGTCCAGCTTGGTGTCGTGGAAGACAAAGTGGACCGGGTGGTTGTAGAACTTGGTGATGGTCTTCAGTGTGGTGCTGTCGTCTGGGTCCACGAAGGCCAGGTCCTTGACGAACAGGATGTCCACGATATTGGACCTCTCGTCCTCATACACAGGTATCCTAGTGTATCCGCTCTCCATGATCTCGGACATTGTGTTGAAGTCCAACAAGGCGTCGCTGTGGATCATGTAGCAGTTGTTGATCGGGGTCATAACATCCTCGACTGTTTTGGTCCTGAGCTCCAATGCACCTTGGATCATGTTGAGCTCCTCTTTCACCAGGTCGTTGTAGGGCTCGGTGACTTTCAGCATCTCCACCAGCTTCTCCCGGTTGTACACAGTGCCGATCTCCTGACCCAAGACGCAGTCTAAGAGCTTACTGATGGGCCACGACAGAGGGAAAGTCAACAGCATGAACAACTTGGTGACCATGATGGTGTTGGCTCCCACTGCCAGGCCGTGTCGAGAGCAGAGCGCCTGGGGGACGATCTCTCCAAAAATAACGATGCCAATGGTGGATGCGACCACAGCACCGAACCCAGAGTTGGTGAGGTCGTCCAGGAGGATGGTCAGGGTGGTGTTGACCAGGACGTTGCCCAGGAGCAAGGAACAAAGCAGGTAGTTACCCTTCCTACGGATTGGCTCTATCTTCCCTGCGTACTTCTTCTCCTTCTCGGTGCCACAGCTTTGCACGATGCGCAGCTCCATGGGGTCCAGCGCCATCAGACCCAAGTTGAGCCCGCTGAACATGCCGGACAGCACCAACAGGAAGGAGATGATGATCACCTGCAGCCAGATGGGCATCAGCGACTTCTTCTCCTCCACCACCCGCAGTCTGCCGTCCTTGTCGTCCAGCAGGGACCACTTCTCCTCCTCGTCCTGGGTGTCGCGGATGCACACGCCGAACACCTTCACCGCCTCGCTCTTGCGGAGCTGCTTGATCATGAGTCTCACCACCCCGGAGGTGTTTTGATTGCTGACATCCATGAGCCCCTTCACGACTATATCCTTAGTGTGTTCGGGACAAGTCCTGTTGGAGGAGAATATTATGGCTTCGGCGGCATCATCCTCTTCCTTACTGGAGTAAAGTTCCGTGAACCTGATGAGCGCTGAGCTGTTAGGGAACAAGTGGAGCCCGTAGAACCTGAAGAGGATGTCGCTGCCCTCGGTCACCTGGATAACTCCTCTCTCGGTGGTCCCTGCCGGCGTGTCGCTCCTCTCCAGCCTCATCCCGAGTATCCGAGTGGCGCCTCTCGTCTCCGGAGCCGCCGCCTCGGCCCACCTACCCGCAAAAACGCAAGAAAAGACGATTAAAGTTAGCGTAAACCTCCGTCCACTCGAGTCTGTCGCCATGTTTGTTTCGCTCTCTGCGAACGGGGGAACTGACGTCACCTACTCGTTGCCAGAACCCCCCCTCACCCCCTCATTAACATATCTGGGCGATTCAGCCAATCAGCTGCCGAGACGTAACTCGAAAACCTTGACCGAGCCCCCTCAGCTGTAGTTTTTAAGGTCGACTGATATTGTTTGCTTTTAAGGTCGACTATGAGAGTTTTTCAATCATCATTCATTTATACTTTTGTAAAAAAAAAATAATAATAATAATAATAATGCTGATGATGATAATAATAATAATAATAATAATAATAATAATAATAATAATAATAATAATAATAGTAACAATAATAATAATAATGATAATAACAGTAAACAAATAATAGTAAAAAATTATTGGAATAAAAAAAATAATAATAATGATAATAATAATTTTGAGGCTTTAACACCAGGATTTTGGCCATAATTTTATACAGATGAGGACAAAGTAGAAGTAGTGCTTGAGTTATATGTAATGCAAACTCACACAGGCAAGTAGGGAGAAGCAGTCTCCTATTATTGGTCGAGGTGTCCTCCCTCCTGTGTAACATGTGCACCTCTCACTCCCACTAAAAAAAGACTGATACTGTCCTTACTATGTAAATCCCAGGAACATTGCACACATGTATATACAATAACGTCAGGGACATCCTGTACAATTATATATTGAAGATTTCTGATATATTGCAGACATTGTTTAATTTATTGCACCTTTGCGCTGCTACTGTTGTGTCAATTTTGAATTTCTCCCTCGGGGGATCAAATTTTCATTAACCCAGACTGAACACTGAAAGCTAGAGGATGATACTTTGGACAACAGGTCAACTTAACAATATGAGTTCAAGCCTTATATTATCATCCATTCACTCTACAAAACGTTTACTGGACCCTGAATACCCACCCATTATGTTGCTAAATCTGACCTTTAGATGAAAGGTTATTAAAGGAAGGATGGTGTTGAGAGATTGCACTTTACTGAGAAGCACAGAATTCCTGTATTATTTTGAGAATAATAATTGAGTAGTTTCTATTTAAAAGATTTAAGGATGATGAATCACAGGGTCGATACTGCAGTGATTGTATTCTGAATTCACTGGTTTCCTCTTTCAGCTGTGTATGTAAACGTCTTTATTTAGGACATAGCTCCATCTAGTGGTCAAATCATAGACAGTGCAGACTGATGGGTTACAACTACATACAGCTACTGTATGAACGCAGCATTTTGATATTGTAGCTGGTCAATGTGGAGCTCATGTTATGCCTACCTACTTTATACACTGTTGGGTAGTTTGAGCTACACTGCCAAAATATGGACTTATATTATTTTACGTCTACATTACCAGTATTTAAAGTGAACATGTAAATTGTACCGAATAATTGTTAAATCCTAATCTTTTATTCACTGGAAAGCCTGAAAGTTCATTTAACTTGTATTTTCAACTGAATGTTTACTATATCTATTGCTAATCTTTTGCAAAGTAAAATACGTTTTTTTCCACACACTCATTGATACAACCTACTCATAGTGCATTGTGGCCTGTTACTTCTCCAGCAGTCCATTTAACAGAAAAAAACTGTCAATCATGAAACTTTTGAGATTTTTTGGAGAGAACTTTTATTAATTAGGATTTGATAACACTGCTGTTGGTTGCATATTTCATTTTCAACATGCTAGGCTTCCAACAGTGACCGTATTTTATGAATACATTTTAGTTACTTTAAATGAGAGTAAAGTAAAAGGAGTGATTATTTCAAATATGATGTTACTCTAAGATGGAGTAAGGAAAATATTGCGTATAAAACATGAATGTATGAGAAAGATACTCTTTTTTAACGTTTCCTGAGTTGCCATGTGTGTTCAGACACTAAAAACAAAAACTGTTCCATTTGTAAAAGAAAATCCTCATAGGAATGATATCTCTGCCAAAAGCCTTTTCAGCTCTGAAGAGGCTCACATTATGTGCTGCTGTACCATCACCATTAAAACTTGGTTGTCCAAGTTACAGATTAGTACTGAGTTTATTATATCTTCATCATCTTTCTCTCTGTGTTCTCTGTGAGAAGATATTATCTAGATTATTTTGGGTTGTATTTCTTCCCACCAAATACTTCATGCCACAAACATTTCACAATTAAAATACAAATCAGTGACATCAGCATGACTAATGCTAGCAACAGTGTGATTACATCTATGCAGTGGTACTGAATCCAGGACATTTTGTAGGAGTTGGTCTTTAAGTGAGCAGCACCCTTGTGTCTCATGACAAACTCGATCCAGAACATGGCTCGGTCCAGAGGCTTCATGGGCTGGTCTCTGTGCAGCCTGGAGAGCTCCTGAATGTTCTTCCTGTAGGACGGCTCGTAAAGCACCACCTTCAACACCTCCAGGAAGTTGTCTTTGTTCAATGTGCCGATGTCCAGCACTCTGGCAACACCCTTCGCTCTCATTCTGAACAGGTTATCGTGCTGATCAAACACCAGAGGAAGGCCGATGATGGGAACTCCATGGTAGATGGCCTCTTGAAGTCCGTTGGTGCCTCCGTGGGCCACAAACAATCTTGTCTTTGGGTGTCCTAAGAGGTCATTTTGTGGCAGCCAGTCCACCAGCAAGGTGTTGTTTCCCAGGGTGGATGGTCTCTTTCCAGTATGCCTCCAGATGACTTTCTGAGGTAACTGTGCAAAAGCAGCAGCCACATCTTCTGCTATATCCTCAGGGAGATTCCCCACCAAGGTCCCCAAACTCATAATAATGACACCGTGCTCCGCAGAGCTCTGGACAAAGTCCTCCAGATCTTGAGGAAGCGCTTTGGAGGGTTTACACTGAAACCCACCCATGTACACAATGTTAGGCATGGTTGGACGAGGGAACTCAAAGGTGAAGTCAGTTCTCATCAGCCAAATATCTGCTGCCTGAACGAGCTCATCATAGTGGACATCAGGACCAAAGTGACGGTGGACAAATGGTGTGTAGTGAGTCTCTTTTATCATATTGCGGTTATTAAGTATTATTAATGAGAAAAAAACATTTTTCATCCTTTGCCAAAAACTCATCTTATCAGTCAGTTCACTGCCTGCTATGGGAACATATGAGAGAGGTGAGGGGGCAACTGTGTAATGTCCATCTTCCATGATTGTCCATCGTACATTGAAGACCAGAGGCAGACCCAACCGATGAGCCAGAAGAACCCCTCCACCGAAGCAAGGGTCAGTCAGAAGAACATCATATTCGGCCTCTTGGAAGAACTGCATCAGTTTAGCATCCTCAAAAATCTTTTGCATGTTATCAACCACAGCTTTGTGAATATTATCTACCATCTTAAAAAACTCTGCTGCAGTTTTGATGTAAGCTGAAGGTGAAATTTGGAGCTCACGCCGGAGCTGCAGCGTTTTTGTTGTGAAATTATTCATTTCGTTCACATCAAATCCAGGAACAACATCGAGGGTGATTGACTGGTACTGATGGGACTCTGCTTTGATGTACCCACTGGTTTTGGGTTTGATCACTGTGATGTTGTGACCTCTGGAATGGAGCTCTTGGATGAGAACCTTCATGTTGACCCAGTGGCTTCCATCCGCAGGGAAAACAAGGACTTTCCCTCCATCAGCACTGAGAAGAGAGCAGAGCAGTGCAGCCATTGTCATCAGTCTGAATTGGATCATCTTTGAGGTGAAGCTGGAGTCATAAAAACAAAGAAGAGGTTCAACTTTAACAGGTTGACTTCACATGTAAAACTGTGATCAGGAAGGTATCAGTGTTCACTGTAGTAGTGTTGTAGTCAAGACCACCTAACCCGTTCAACAGCATTAACAAACTTCGCCACACACCTCCACCCAACCTTGCAGCTCCGCCTCAATCATCTGAATCTGAAAACGACGGTGTTATCTCGAAGTCTGTTCAAAAATTGAAAGAAAAAAAATGAAAGGTGTCTTTACTGGTCTTGAGAAAAAAATCCTGAGTCTAACTAGTTTAAGACCGAGTAAAAATGCGGTCGATTCCGAGACAAGACCAAGACCTTAAGACCCATCTCGAGTACTACAAGAACACTGCAGACTGTCTAATATTTGCTTTCTGATCCAACAGAATTTGGAGTTCATTGATATTTAAAAGACGTGGAACAGATCATTTGAGAAAACAGAGTTGTAGACAGTTGAAATTTTTGTCTCTTTAACATTTTGAAATCTTCCAGCAGCTTAACTGTTGTTGTTGTAATAATCAACATAATATATTCAGTCACGTCAGATGTAGTGGGCTAGCAGCAGGGTTCACAATTTCTTGTAACTTTTTACTTAGAATATGACATTTTATGGGACTGAACATCTGTCGTATCTGACATGCTTGCGCCACTACTCTGATATGAAATGAATCCACTCCTATGCACATGTTCTCCACAACTCTTCTATTTATTCTGCAGAGAGATAAACAAGTAAAACATCAGCATGTGTCTGTGTCTGTACATGTTGGGATATCTGCAGTCTGAAGGGCTGGTTTAAAACTCATCAACATGTTCAGTTTACACTTTGTTGTGAATATGTGATGCAGAGTGACAACATCTTCATTCAATGACAATAATTCATGTTTTACTCACAGTGGAGAGGTGTTGTACAGCACATTAACAGTCTGTTTGTCTCCGAGTCGGCAGCGGATCGATATTTTTCATAGTCATGTGACTGAAAAGCCTTGAATTCAATGTTGTGCAATATGATCGAAGTTCATTGTTCAGAGGTGATTTTCTCTTTGGACAGACTCATAAAAGAGATCACTGTAATATTTATATTTCGGAGCATTTAGCCTATTGAAACAAATGACCAAACAGAAACATGTTAGTGAGAGTTTGAAGAACAGTTCCTGCAGTTTGTAAGATACATGCTGCCATGTTGGAGGAGTTACAACAAAACCAGACAGCTCAAAGACTGTCATATTGACAAGTCTTGTTTCTATGTTATAGATATATCATAATCCTGAAGTGTGTGATTAGAAACTTTACAGATATTTTACTATTTAACAAATTCAGTCTGAACTACATTTTACTTACTCGTATGATGTATTTTTGTATTTATAGCCTACATGTTTCTGATGTTATTTTAAAATGTAAACTAAACATTCCTGACTCATTTTCATTCAAACTCCTCCTTGTTCTTTGAATAAAAAGTTGAATATTATAAGTTGCTGAATAGTAAACAACTATATAAAAACAACAACTGGTGGACAGAAATATGAAACGTTATTTAGATAATTTGTACAAGATTATAAATGTCAAATGGGGGTTTAATTAATATTTTGGAGCAGAAATCAAATGAAACTGAATGAAATAAACACACTTCCATGTAACCAGAACAATTACAGTTGGGTAAAATTAAAATGTTAAAAAAACTGGTTTAGTGTCAGTCTCTTGCCTGTACAAGCACGTTTTGCTTTAATGAATGAAGAAAAAATATTCACCTCTGAAAGATGTCCTGACAACACCACCTGGTGGTGGCAAAGCTACATAGCAGTGTTTCCTGCCTGTCAGTTGAACATAAAGGTGAGAAGTAAATTTAGACATAGTAGATCAGAGCTGAGACGCCATTACAGGGTGTGAGATCTCTGCTGGAAATAACACATTTGAAGAATTTGAAGTGATCAAGTGAAGTGACAGTAACTTGGTTAGTCTGACTCTTGAAAGATCATTTAGACAACAAAGCAAATGGCTGAGAAAGCTGCTCTTTTAGAAGGTTTCCTGAACTGCAATATGTGTACAGAGACTTTCAGAGATCTTGTGTTTCTGAGCTGCAGCCACAGCTTTTGTTCAAGATGTCTGCAGAAATTCTGGGAAAAAGCTAAAAACAAAAACTGTCCCATTTGTAAAATAAAACCTTCAAAAGAAGATCCTGGGGTGAAGTTCACACTGAAGGAACTAGCTGACTCATTTGCTGGGAGACAGAAAGCTGGATCATCTGAGACGGAAAAAGAAGAAAAGATGGTGGAGGTGGTGTGTATCAAACATCAGGTAGAGCCTATATTGTTCTGTGAGGATGAACAGAGAGCTGTGTGTCCTGTCTGTGAGGTTTCTCTCCACCACGGTCACAATGTTGTTCCTGTAGAACAAGCAGTCAGTGACCTGAAGGACCAGCTGAAATCTGACTTAAAGCCTCTACAGGAAAAGAGGGACAAATATGAACAAGTGGAGGATACATACATTGAAATGATTCAACACTCCAAGAAGCAGCTGTTGTCCACAGAGAAGCAGATCAGAGCAGAGTTCAACAAGCTCCACCAGTTCCTCCAAGAGGAAGAGGAGTCCAGACTGACAGCTCTGAGGGAGGAAGAGGAGCAGAAAAGGAAAACTATGAGCAGAGAGGTGAAGAAGATTCAGGAGCAGATCTCCTCTCTGTCAGACAGTATCTCTGCTGTTGAAGAAGACCTGCAGAAACACAACGTGTCATTCCTCAGCAGTTATAAACCCACTCAGACCAGAGCCAGAGCCCAGAGCTCACTGTCAGATCCACAGCTGGTCTCAGGAGCGCTGATAGATGAGGCCAAACACCTGGGCAACCTGTCCTTCAGAGTCTGGGAGAAGATGAAGGAGAAGGTCCACTTCAGTCCTGTCATTCTGGACCCAAACACTGCCAGCCGATGGCTCTTTATGTCTGATGGTCTGACCAGTGTGAGAGATGGAGAAATTAAGCAGCAGTTCCCTGCTAATCCAGAGAGACACATGAATTATTCCAATGTTCTGGGCTCTGAGGGCTTCAGCTCAGGGAAACACAGCTTCGAGGTGGAGGTGGGAGACCATCCTAGCTGGAATGTGGGTTTGGCTAAAGGGTCCGTTTCCAGGAGGGGAAAGAGATTGGCTACGCCTGCCTATGGAGTTTGGTGTTTCACATATCGCAGAGGAGAATACACTGATGTTGTTGGTGAGACTGTCAGAGTGAAGAAGAGTCTCCAGAGGATCAGAGTCCAGCTGGACTATGACAGGGGGGAGGTGTCCTTCTACGACCCTGAAGACGAGACTCGTGTCTACATTCACAGAGACACTTTCACTGAGAAACTCTTCCCTTATTTTAACGTTGGACCATCTGGTGATGCTAAAACCACTGATATTAAAATCTGTCAAACTGCGATTTCTCTGTGATGTTCAGGAAGGTTTGTGTTATCAACATTTTTGATTTTACTTTTTTATAATTATTTTTCTTTAGTTTAAAGCAGATTTCATTTGATTTTGAGGGTCACTAAATTTTTTCACATTATCAAGGTAAACAAAGATGACCAAGGAAAAAAAAGCATCACTGTATTAATTAGACTCTATTGCAGCATTTGAGGTGAACTTTTATAGGGGTACAAATCAAAGCATTCTTTTTTATTATGTCCCCCTCACCCCCCCTCCTATTTCTCTCTTCCTGTTTCTTCCTCTCTTTCATAGGGCCCTGAGAGGGTCTTCACTGCCAGAGTTCTACGGTGGACTTCCTATATGCGTGCCCACAACGGAGTAAGCAACCAGAGGAACCATGCTCATCCATTGTTTTTCTTAATAAATCCTTTAAGCGCATCTTATTGTTGGTGTGGTCCTTGCTAGTGAAAGAAAATTTCAACCTTTCATATTTGCTTTTCAGCTGTTAATCTAATGATGATGTTGTTGTAACCATTGTGTACTGGGACAGACTCAAGTCCTTCTGTGACCCTGAACAGGAAAATCTATGAAAGTATAACTGAATGAGAACATTTGGGGAAAAGAAAAAAACAGCAATAAATTCTCCAACATCAAAAAAATAATTAATATAATTACATAAACCGAGTCAGGCTGACACGCAGGTATGTTCCTGCTGAAATGCTGGGTGAATGTTATGACCATCGCTTTTAATTATTTCACTTTCGATTCTGAGAAATACGTTTTGTTTTTGCTGTTTCGGACAATACATTAGCCTACCCATGACCGTCAGTGACCGTTACTTGTTGTGAGGAATAAAAAGAGAAAACATTTTTTTTGTCTCAAATCTTCTGCTCGTAGTTGTCTACAGTCTCTGCGGCTGAGATACTGGGTTGCCCATAGAAAGAAATAGGGCAGAAGATATATACCTACCCATCACACAATGTTTGAGCCCAAATTGTGAGATGGCTACGTTTTGCACTGTGGACCAATGGAGCTGTGATACATTTTGATGTGAGACTGGTTTGAAGTTTTGGAAACACTGAGTGCAGCTAAACTCATTAATACATTTGAATGAGAAATTTAAAAAGTGAGATTAAGTGTATTTAGGGGAACGTTTATGTATTTAAAAATGGTACAAAATGTTTTGAACTGTCAGGACAAACATTCATTTGTGATAAATAATTACTGATTGATATTGAGGTCAACACTTCAGTGAATTTATATCTGTGTATTGTCTCTTTGTTTCTTGTTTGGCAGAAAACTGTGAAAACTGTACTTTTGTATTCAATTGAAAACATTTTTCACATTCATACTGTGTACTGTGCATGAAGTACTGAGAGGTAAATCAGTAAATACTATATTGTTTTCCTATTGAAATATAATTTATGCTTGATCATCTCTGAACAGAAATACTTGCATTGGCACACCTTGAGTGAGGACAGAAACAGTATTTAGTATTTTAGGGTTTTTGAAATGACAATGATTTGATTTCTATTAATTCTGTCAAACTATGCATTATTTTTTAGTTTTTTAAATGCTAGAAAAGCACATATCATAAAGAAGTACATGAGAACTACTCTGTGTATCACAATGCACTGATGCATCTTAGAGTCCAAGAGACAGGACCAGGCAAATAAAAAATGTCACAAAAGACGAGTCCAAAGATGAGTGAATGAGATATAATAACCAGAGAAAACACTGATAACGCTGACATTGTCTGCTCCACCCTAAAAATTAAATATGGTTTGTGAACAGAGACACTTACAAACATACCTCATTAATGTTTCCTCACATCATACAGTAAATAAATGTCACGTTTTTTGTAATTTGCAGCAGTTCCTCTGTCTTCACTGTGACCTAAAGTGTATTTAACTTTGTGATGCAGTACTCTGCTACATTAGTGGGATAAACATCTTAACCTTCCTGTCTGTGTTTTCTGACACTGTCCCGAATAAACTTTAATGTCTTAAGGACAAGGTGCACAGGTTTTAGGACACATCATCTTCTATCTGTTGGTAATAAAAGCAGAAATCAGCTTTTATTACTGTTAATGACTCACCAATAAAAGAGGTGGATGAAAATAATAAAACAACAACAAAAAACCCACAAACCATAAGGAAGTACATGATAATTGTGTATCACAATGCACCGATGCATCTTAGAGTCATAAGGGTAGGAGCAGGCTAATAAAACATATCACACAGAATCCAAAGACGAGTAAATGAGTGTAACCAGCTAAAAATCAATTTTAATCTATTTGAATATAGAAAAATAATATATCAACTAAGAAAATTATAACTGAACACAAATACAGAAAAAGTCACAAACACATCTCATTAATGTTTCCTCACATCATTTAGTAAATAAATATCATCTTGAGAGTCTATTATCAGTGTGTTTAAATCATTTGTTTTCTTCCAACAGTTTCTCTGTCTTCACTGTGACCTGAAGTGTATTTAACTTTGCAGTACACATCTGCTACATTAGTGGGATAAAAATCTTAACATTCCTGTCTCTATGTTTAGATTTTTGTCACTGCCCATAATAAACCATACACTTTTATGTCTTAAGGACAAGGTGCACAGGTTTTAGGACACACCTTCTTCTATCTCTTGGTAATAAAAGCAGAAAGTAGCTTTTATTACCATTAATGATTAACCAATAAAAGAGGTGGGGTGAAGCTGAATGCTGATTCTGACATTTTGAACAGAGCCACAACGCCATTACAGGGTTGGGATCTCTGACTGAACAAAGCTCATTTGGAGGACTGTAACAAACAACCTGGAAATTAAAAATCGGTGAGTCTTTCTTTGAAAATAATTTGGAAAACAGAGAAAATGGCTCAGAAAGATGCTCTTTTCGAAAGTAACCTGTGCTGCCATGTGTGTTCAGAGACTTTCAGAGATCCTGTGTCTCTGAGCTGCAGCCACAGCTTCTGTTCAAGCTGTCTGCAGAAATTTTGGAAACAAGCTAAAAACAAAAACTGTCCCATTTGTAAAAGAAAATCTTCAAAAGAAGATCCAGATGTGAGCTTTCCACTGAAGGAACTAGCTGACTCATTTGCTCAGACACAGAAAGCTGGATCATCTGAGACAGAAAAAAGAGAAAAGAAGATGGAGGTGGTGTGTAGCAAACATCAAGAAGAGCCTAAATTGTTCTGTAAAGATGAACAGAGAGTTATGTGTCCTGTCTGTGAGGTTTCTCTCCACCACGGTCACAGGGTGGTTCCTGTAGAACAAGCAGTCAGTGACCTGAAGGACCAGCTGAAATCTGACTTAAAGCCTCTACAGAACAAGAGGAACAAATACAAACAAGTGGAGGAAACATACAATGAAATGATCGAACACTCCAAGAAGCAGCTGTTGTCCACAGAGAAGCAGATCAAAGAAGAGTTCAACAAGCTCCACCAGTTCCTGAAAGAGGAAGAGGAGTCCAGACTGGCAGCTCTGAGGGAGGAAGAGGAGCAGAAGGGGAAGACTATGAGCAGAGAGATGAAGAGGATTCAGGAGCAGATCTCCTCTCTGTCAGACAGTATCTCTGCTGTTGAAGAAGACCTGCAGAAACACAACATGTCATTCCTCAGCAGTTATAAACCCACTCAGACCAGAGCCAGAGCCCAGAGCTCACTGTCAGATCCACAGCTGGTCTCAGGAGCGCTGATAGATGAGGCCAAACACCTGGGCAACCTGTCCTTCAGAGTCTGGGAGAAGATGAAGGAGAAGGTCCACTTCAGTCCTGTCATTCTGGACCCAAACACTGCCAGTGGATGGCTCTGTCTGTCTGATGATCTGTCCAGTGTGAGAAAAGGAGACACAAAACAGCAACTCCCTGATAATCCAGAGAGAAACACTAACTCTCCCATTGTTCTGGGCTCTGAGGGATTCAGCTCAGGGAAACACAGCTGGGAGGTGGAGGTGGGAGACCATCCTATCTGGCTTGTGGGTTTGGTTAAAGAGTCAGTTGACAGAAAGGGAAAGATATTTGTTTCACCAAAATATGGAATCTGGTGTTTATGGCACCACAATGGAAGATACTCTAATAGTCTAGGAGAGACTGTTATAGTGAAGAAGAGTCTCCAGAGAATCAGAGTCCAGCTGGACTATGACAGGGGGGAGGTGTCATTCTACGACCCCGAAGAAGAGACTCACATCTACACTCACAGACACACTTTCACTGAGAAACTCTTCCCTTTTTTCTGTATTGTATCAGCTGGTGATGCTAAAACTACTGATATCAAAATCTGTCAAACTGAGATTTCTCTGTTATTTAATATTTATCATTAAAAATCTCATTTAACAGCAGTATGTAATTTTTGCTGTGGTCTTGGTCTGAGAGAGGAGTCTCTGCCAGAAACGTCCCCACAGAGGAAGTCTGCAGCCAGACTCCCCTCCTCCCCAACATGACGCGCTACAGGAGCGTCTGTTATGGCAGACCTACTGCAGCTGCATTTCATCCACATCTTTAATCTTTTTTAGTCATGTTTTAGTAGGATGGAACAAATAAATACATAAATAATAAATACATTGTCCCATTGCACAGATTTATCTTAATGAATGTAAAGTGTATTAACAATTTAACATTTAAGTTTAATCACATGCTGCATATGGATAATTCTTATATGGTAATGCTGTATATAACATTCAATTAGTATTATTACAGATGAGTTAACAATTGTGAAATTGTGTCAGAAAATCCAGTCTGTTCTCTTGCAAAAATGAATCCTTAAATTTCAATCTTAATATTTATTGCAAAAGCAGAAGATTTATTTATTCATTTATCTGTTAAATTGTGTTGTTCAGTTTGGTGTTTATCTTTTGCACTACAAACTCTCATAATAATTTACTTTGTTTTATTTAATTCTTTTGTTATTAGTTAATCTGTAAGTGAGATAAACACAAATTGAGTAAATTTAACTTTGACAAATAACAGATATAAGAGCCTGTCCTGTCTTGTCATTCTGAACCCAAACACCGCAACCCTCTGTCTCTATCTGACCACTGATATCAAAATATGTCAAATTAAGATTTAACTGTGATTTTCAGGAAGGTTTGTGTTATCAACATTTTGATTTTTTTGTTTTTATTTGTATTATTTTATCTTTTGTCTGAAGCAGATTTGATTTCATATTGAGGGTCACTGAAATGTTGTTGCTCAATGAAACAAATGATCCAAACTGTTTTTTAAGTAAAAAACAGACAGATGTGAACCTCAATAATTGTTTTTAATAGTAGAGTCACTTTTAAAGCCTAACAAAACTATTCTGACTTCAATATCTATTTATATCACATTATCAAGATAAATAAAGGTTGATACAGAAAAAAACAGCATCACTGTATTACTGAGACTGTATTACATCATCTGTGGTTGAACATTTATAAAGATACAAATCAAAACTGTTTTTATTATAACTGTTAAACCTGGTTAGTAGCATTTTGTTTTTATTCAGACAACACATTTATGTAGATAAAATATACACTGTAATGACTGTACAAATTATACAGTTTGGACGGATTTTTAAAACTTTCATTGTAATTAAACTTCAATTATTTCAGATTTGATCATGTTTAAATTTAATTTCTTACACTTTAAACAGAGTCTCAGTTGTTCAGTGTCTAAAAATAATTCTGACTCTGATTGATTATTATTTGTTCTTTTGTTCTTCGACAGATCTGATTTGTTGTCACAGTTGCAAGCAGAGTTAAAATGTTCACAAAAGATCTAATGAGCAGGTTTATTCAGTCAGCTCTGAGCCATGTGTACAGAATATAGCATGGACATGTTGTTGTTCCTGTTACAGCCACAAGATGGAGACATTTTGTACATTGTATATTTTATTTCCACTCTGTCTCTTTTTTCCATACATATTATTATTTGATCAACAGTACAACACTGTATTCGAATTTTGAAGAAAAAAAAGCCAATTCTGTGGCACTTGATAATTTGTTTAATAAAGCATGAATATCTAAATCGTTGTAGAAAGAAAATCAATATACACATTAGATTATATCTTTGACAAAAGCCTTTTTGGCTCTGAAGAGGCTCACATCGTCTGTGCTGCTGTACCATCATCATTAAAACTCTGTTTTCCAAGTTACAGATTAGTTCTGAGTTTAATCTTCATCATTTTTCTCCCTGCGTTACAATACATCTCAGCTGACAGGATAGTATCTAGATAATTTTGAGTCGTATTTCTTCCCACAAACATTTCACTATTCAACTACAAATCAGTGACGTCAGTGTGACTGACACTAGCAACAGTGTGGGAGGATGATTTTAACAAGGGTCCTAAAAAATTAGTAGAAAATGTGGTATTGTTTTTATTGACCTATCATCATTCATCATTAATAGACATTAATAGAATATTTTATTTCCTGTATACTCATTAAACTGAGAGTTTATTTTTCTTGTTATTGGCAAAAAAATACGCATCCAAAGCCTCTGTATTTAAAAGAAATGGTTCAGTCCTGCCTTTGAAGCAGGTGAGGCCGTGAAATATGAGTGATCTAATGTCTCACAGAGTCATAAAATACAGTGAATGTATTGAACCCCAGCCAGACGATGGTTAAGCATACTGATGTTTCATGAAGCTTTTTATTTATGTTCAACCATAAACTTTAAGGACAAATATTACAAGACATAATACATAATTTATAATACAACATTGCATATAATACATTAATAAAATACAATAAAACTCACAATATCCTGTTCCCATGCCAGATAGGCGCTTGATTATCAAAGAAGTAACATATTCATACAAATAAACACCTGCACTCACACCAGCTTCAAAATAAAGGATCCAAAACTTTTTTTTAAAAAGCACTGTCAAAATATAAGCTTACAGAAAGTGGATGTCAAAGGGAAATAAAGTTTTGTCGGAAATTAGCATTAACAGACCGTTATAAGAATAATTTACAGTCACTGTAAACACCGTAAATGCGTTTTAACAACTCAGGGAAACACAGCTGGGAGGTGGAGGTGGGAGACAATCCTGACTGGACTGTAGGTTTTACTAAAGAGCCAGTTGACAGGAAGGGAAAGATAAATGCTTCACCAAAATCTAGATTCTGTTGTTTAAGGCATCGCAGCGGAAAATACATTAATGGTCTTGGTAAGACTGTCACAGAGAAGAAGAGTCTCCAGAGGATCAGAGTCCAGCTGGACTATGACAGGGGGAAGGTGTCCTTCTATGACCCTGAAGACGAGACTCACATCTACACTCACAAAGACACTTTCACTGAGAAACTCTTCCCTTTTTTCAGTGTTGGACAATCTGGTGATGCTAAAACCACTGATATCAAAATGTGTCTCAAAATAAAGATGAATCCACAAGAAAACATGACTACAAAATGCTGAAACTGTATCACATCATCAGGCCACAAACTTTACAAATCAAAGCTGTTAATTATCCTGGTTATCAGCATCTTGTTTTTAGTCAAACAACATTGTATAGTAGTATATATCCACTGTACTGAATGTTTTGATTGTTTCAGTTTTGTGACAGTTTCAGTCATCAGATTTAGATTTTTATATTCTTGAGTCTTTTGACGAGTTATTTCTGTTGTGAATGTGTTGTTTTATTCTTTGGAAACAAGTGTTTTAATGTAGTTTTATTTTAATTCAGTGTTTAATTCTGACAGAGCTTCTGCAGACTGTGTGTGTCATTTTGGTGGTGTATACATGGATTGATAAACTACAATGTTGAGATGATGATCAGCATAAAAGAAACACACACCAGAACAATTATGTTTAAAAACTGTTTTGTGAATCAACTCTATTTAATGAAATGTACATTTCGTGGTCTTTTGATGAGTTAATTATATTGTGAATATGTTGTTTAATTAAAATAAAAGAAACAAACACCAGTACAATGGAGTTTAATTTGTTTTCTTTAGTTTACAGTAAAGTATTTGACTCTGAGAGACATGTTGGCGCCATCTGCTGGTGACAAAGTTACAGAGCAGCATTCACTGTCATTACTGAATATTATCTAGTCAGGTTATCTATTAAACCAACAGTGGCTAATGTTAGTTCATTAATACAATTTCACATTCACAAAGCACATTTCTCTATATATATCAATAGGCATAAAGGTTTGAGTCTGTAAAGGTTGTAAATACAATCAAAAACAGTGTGATCAATAATCAATGATCAGCTTTTCATATGTAATACACCTGATCACTGTCTGTCTGTCTGCAAAGAGAAATTATGACTCAGACATGATGAATTAAAGGAGAACAGTGCATGTGATTGTTTCTGTGAGAGATGAAGAGAGGCTTCAAGCAATAGGGTTTATTAAATCAATGATCTATAAACTATATTTGTTAATGAATCAATCAATAAATCACTATGTTGACAGAGTTAATCAATATGTGCTAAGTTGTCAGAATGAATTTAATACATTCAATACTTAAATAATACTTCTATATTGATAGCCTATAATTACTGAATAAATAGGAATTGTTACATTAGCAGAGTCAATCACTTCAAATTATTAATATAAATACATTAAAATAATTCACAGGACACTAATGTCACTATGTTGGCAGAGTTATTTAATATTTATCGATAGAATCACATTTAACAGCAGCATGTATTTTTTGCTGTGGTCTTGTGGCAGAAACGTCCCCACAGAGGAGGTCTGCAGCCAGACTCCCCTCCTCTCCACCAGGAGGCGCTACAGGAGCGTCTGTTTTAGCAGACCTGCTGCAGCTGCATTTCATCTACATCTTAATCTTTTCAGGTCATGTTTTATTAGGATCAAATAAATAAAAACTGATACAGATTTAGATTAATGAATGTAAACTGTATCAACAATTTAACATTTAAGTTTAATCACAAGCTGCATATGAATAATTATCATATGGTCAATTAGTATTATTACAGATGAATTAACAATGTTTTATACATGTTGGTCTTAATATACACTGTAAAAATGTATGTTCATTTACATAAACAATAATTACAGGTTATTAGACATCTGTATTATGACCCGAAATGTGTCAGAAAATCCAGTTTGGTCTCTTGCATCAACAAAAGTGAATCCTTAACTTTAAATCTTAATATTTATTGCAAAAGCAGAAGATTTATTTATTTATTCATTTATTTGTTGAATTGTATCCTTCAGTTGGGTGTTTATCTTTTGTACTAAAAACTCTCATAAGAATTTACATTAAAGAAAACTTCTTTTGTTATTAATTAATCTGTGAGTGAGACAAACACACATTTGAGTCACTTTAACTTATATATTTATATATACAAATAATAGCTATGAATGAGGTGGACTCAACATTAAAAGCACAGACTACACGAAAACACAAACTACATTTTTTTCAAGTATTTATTCAACATTTCTCGAGCTGGGAAGTCTCTTCAGATGCAATATTTGTTTTATGAGAATTATCATTGTCAACACCGTCACTGACATAAAAACACAAAAATAAAGTACAACAATGACATGTGACAGTGATGCAGGACCTGTGAGGCATTAAGGGGGGCTGGCTTAATATGAAGACACTTTTTATTATTCATTTATAAGATTATCCAGACAGCAAAGTGACCATGAATGCCTTTAACGATCCAACCACTTAACACATATAAATTACAGTGACCATAATCAACACATTTTAAACCAGTTTCAACTAAATCTAAACATAAAGACCTTTGTAAAGGTAGGATTATTTGCAGGGTTGTCGTATTAGATGAGCTTTAACTGTGAGTGGAACTACAGGTGTGCCAATAACTGAGATTTCCTACTTTGGGTCTCCAGGAAATTGATTCCTCTTTTAGGGAGCAGAGAGAGATTCTGCAAAATCCTACAAGAAAATGAAAAAAAAAAAAAAAAGAAAAAAAGAAAGCTATAAGAGCATAATAGGAGCATAAAAAGGAACTTGAAAATACAAATTTGAGAAAGATGAATCAATTACGGTTAATGAAATTTGTTAAAGAATTTATATTTCAGAATAGGGATGTCAAACATGCGGCCTGATAATACTTCTGATAATACTACTCTTACTGAATAAAATAAGTAGAAAATAGATAAAATGATTAGATAAATAAGGAAAATAATAGAGAATACAAGAAAAGGTTTATTAAAAGTTAGAGTTTAAACTAGGTTAAAATCCATTTTAAACAGACAAAAGAAAAGTTAAATGAAAATAAAAGAGATTAAGTTGATAAAAGATGGACTAAAACTAGGTTAAAAGAGATTCAAACAGAAATCAAGACAAATAGTCTACATAGCCAGTAATAGTAGTAGAGTAATATATAACCCTGTGTTATTACTACTGTAACTTATCTGAATGGTACTTCTTCCATTGCTTCCTTTTATTTAGGCACTCAGTTTAACTTTGTGTGGTTGCTTCTTTCTTCCATAAGTTCATTAACTTTTGGGTCATAATCGACCCAAACTTCTTAATTACCACTGAACATCACGTGGTCTGTCTGCTATCAGAGCTGAAACCCTCTCTCCTACATCTGTTTCCGTGTTTTTGTTTTGTTTTTGTTCTTGCTAAGAGTTGAACATTTAACTGAACCGAGGTTTGTGGGGGGAAAAAACACAACGGAGCAAACACCGCGCCCCTGGAGGTTCAATGGAGAGAGAGAGAGAGAGAGAGAGAGAGAGAGAGAGAGAGAGAGAGAGAGAGAGAGAGAGAGAGAGAAAGAGAGAGAGAGAGCGAAGGAGGGAGGAGTGGAGGAAATAGAGGAGGGGAGATCATGAAGAAGGGGAGGGGAAGCGAGTAGTGGGAAGCCAGGAGGAAAACATTAGCTTTCGTTTGTTCCAATAGTTTGGAGATTTGGTCTGATTATTCCCAGGACGCAGCGCACCTCTCCAGGACGCACGGTAAGACGCTCATTGACTGCACACTGACCTCCTGGGGGGAGAGTGGAGGATGAAGGTGAAGGTGGGGGGAAATTAGGGTTGACAGGGTGAGGGGCGAGATCAAAACTTAGGCTATTTTTTGGGGGGAGAAAAGGGAAGAGATGGAAAAGAAAGAGAAGAGCAGACGAACAGGAAGTTGTAGTGATCAGTCGAGCTATACTTCTCTCTACACTTCTTGTCTTTTTCTCGTCTCCGCTGCTCTCCGGGGAGTCATTAACTAAGAAAGTAACGGAAAGAGTGAAAGAGTGAGTGAAAGGAGGAGAAAAGAGGAGAGTTGGAAAGGGAAATACTCAGCTGTACTTTCTTCTGTTCTCCTCTAAACGGAATTACATCGTATATTTGGCTTTTTTTGTGCTGGTTTAACTGAGTTGATGAGCGCGGAAACTCAAGTCCAAAACTTCCTCCAGGCATTGTGTTTCTAACCTGAACTCAAGGATAGTGGCTCTCTACATTTGGACCCCTAAACTTACACAAATTAGACCACAGACCCCCATTTGATAAGACAGGAGTTGCTTTTAGATGTTTTATTATAGAAAGTGTATGAAACCCATCACCAAAACAGTCACACAGCCTGTCATTGTTTCACTTATAGACGAAATTATAGTGAAAATGAATTATTCATCATTTTCTGCTAGGGGAACCCCTGAAGGGTGAAAGGAGAAAGTTGTATTATTATTATTCTGAATATTGCTTTTGTTGTTGTTCATTGCAGTTCAGTTCAGTTGTCAAAACGTGTTGTAACTTATTGTAGGGTGCATCATGGTAATGTGGGACACTTTTTGCAATTCTGACTTGTTATACCAACACCTAATATCTTTATGTAATCCCTGAGATGTTTTTCCTTGTTAAATCAGAAGACAATTTTTAGATATTGTACTCAAAAGGAAAATGGCACATATATTATTATGTTCCTCGTGTCAAATCATGTTTAATGTTAAACAATTTAATTTACACAGTTTGCATATGATTTCTATACTTTAAAATCATTTAATGAATAGAAAAATGCACTGGAGCCTAGTTGTCCCACATTACCCTAATCCACCCTATTCATACATACGTGCTTAAACCTGTATTGTCTTCAGTGTGTTTATATATAAAGATGATGGTAGATTTGGTGGGGGAAATGATAATGAGGATGATGTTTATGAAAACTATGATCGTGTAAATGTCAGTAAACCCTGTGGTTTAGTAGTGATGAGAAATTACGTCATCGCTGTACAGGAAAGTACTGAGGTACTCATTCATATCCTGCAGTAGTGGAGCTGATAAGTCCCTGTTCAGTAGGGGAGGACGGGGCTGGTTGTCACATTCACTAGATCTCCGTCCCTGAAGGGCTGCTGTACTTGGTACTGAACTTATCTGAATATGGGTGAAATGTTACTTCCAACGTCATTTCTTGAGTAAACCACTTGACATTGAGATGAGATGTTTAGTGTTTTTCATGTGAAAATGTAAATATTTTGCTCTTTAGTGTTTATCTTCTAGGCTTTTATCATTGCCTTTAAAAAGTATGGAGACTGATAGTTTAGATTGTTTTTCTCTTATCTATGTTACAACATGTGGTTGTTAGCTTTGCTGGTTGCAAAAAAAAAATTGCACTTGAGGATTTTTGTCATATTATCTTCAGGGTTGGTTGTCACATGTTGGGATATACACTCACTGGTCGCTTGATTAGATAAACCTGTGCAATCTTATTCTATCCACTACAACAGCTCTGCCATAAATTATATCTTAAAGAAGCTTATACATGTTCAGTTTTTGTTGACATTGTCAGGAAGGTGATAATTCTGCTTGATGTTTATTATTGAGGTCATAGTGGGTGGTGGTGGTGTACTGGAGTGCATTATATTGAATGGTGTTCCTAATATTTTGTCCACTCCATTAAAATACATGAGAGGGACAAAATATTAGGAACACCAGTCAATATAATACACCCCAGTACTCCACCACCACTTAATACGATCGCAGTAATAAACATAAAGTAGAATCATCACTTTTATTTAAAACAATGTTAACCCTTTATTTGCAAATCAAAGTCATTGAAGTTACCATATATGGTTCCTCGTCAGTTTAGGCTGAATCATTTTCCAAAAAGTCTCTATATAAAAAATCTACATGTTTGTGCACCCTCACAAAGAGACATGGGGAGGCTATTTTGGATGTTTAAGGAAAGTTACCAAATATAGTCATTCGCCCGATAAAGGATTAAAAACTGAAAATGTATAAACTGACTGTACATATATGGTGAGATCCTTTCTTTCTTTTTAGAGAGCAAAATGACCAGGGATTTTGTCAGGAAGACAAACAATGGTCAGACAGAGAGGTGAAACTGCACAAAATTGTTATATAAAGGATAAAAAATGCACTTATAGGAATGTTTATGTCCTGTTTATGTTCTCTTGATGAAGGAGATGGGTTAGGTTGTTGTATTTCAATGAAATTCATTTCTACGATTGCCTACAGTTTTGATTTTCCCCTGTTAAGATAACACAGGATCAACCAAACCCATAGTGTGTGACTACCAACATCACGATGGGGACGGTTGTCACACATGCACAAGACTTATTTGACGGTACATCTGAACAGAATCAGCTGAAGGAGAGTAAGACCACTCCATTTCTACCTGAAACTTTAGGCTTCCTCTACCCATAAAAGAAAATCTATTCAGGATACGGTTCATGAGGAATTCAAAGGAAAGTAAAAGAAGTAAAAAGTGTGACTACCAACCCTGTTCTCCCCTAAGTATGATGATACTCTAGATGATGCTGAAGGAGACGTTTACTCTAAATCACAGGGGAGTGGCAAAGAAGTGTGGAGCTCCTTTAAGAAAAGAAAAAAAATTAATGAAGTGTCTTTAGTTCTTAAAATCATCTCTATTTTTGTCTGCTAGTGGCTGCTTGAACATGATGGTGCAACTTTTGCGCTGATTCATTTTGTTGTTTGGTGTTTTATTCCTGAAGACAACTGGACAGATTTGTAGAACGTTGTCATTAGGGCTGCAACAATCTTTTTCCTTATTTTTTAGATCAGTCGATTAGCTGTTTGGAAAGAAAATGTATTAAAAATATCAAACACTGTTTCCCAGAGCTCAAGGTAGGCATCCTGAAATGTTTTGCCTTGTCCCAACCAACAGTCCGAATCCCAAAGAAATGTAACTCTCATAGAAGACTAAAGAAACCAGAACATATTTGAGAGGCTGGAACCAGAGAATTAACTCAAAATAACTCAAAACAATGAACTGATTATGAAAAGAGTTGGCTATTCATTTAATTGTTGGCAACTAATTGATTGAAAAGTTCACGGACTTGACAGAAATGTAATATAATGTTCATAAGTATGTTTTAATTAGTGTATAATCACCTGAAAATAAGAATCAATGTGTTTTTGTTACCTTAGAACGAGCTCTTTATATCCACGTAGGGAGCAGGTCCTCTTCCACAGAGACCGCCATGTTTCTACAGTAGCCCAGAACGGACAAACCAAACACTGGCTCTAGAGAGGCCGTTTTGCGTTTTCCAAGGCTGCATTAGTACCCCAAGGGGCCCCTGGGCACTGAAGCTCATGTCACCCAAACAACTTTTATTTTATTATGATCAGATTTTGGACATACTTGGACCATAATTATCAACGTCAAGAGAATGAGTCAAGCTTTGTGGATCCAAAAAAAGCTCAAAGCCCCCCTGGGCACTATTGGCCGATATTACCCATGTAGTAGATCCGAAGACATTGGCGTTTTGGCAGTGAGGTGAGGGGCATTTAGTTGGTTGCAATCTGCACCCTCACTACTAGATGCCACTTAATCTTACACACTTCTCCTTTAACTGACAGTACAGCTCTACATGTCATCATGCTGAGATGTTTCTTTAGTATCTGTGTTTGCTGTGTTAAAGACAATAATGCATAAAAAGATCTTCCAAAAAACCAACATAAAAACATTTAGGGGAACTTTGCTTGAAAAATTAAATTAAAGCTACACTAATTCAAAAATGTTCATGCTAACAAAAGAGAAAGTGGTCAAGTTCTACAAGCTTTTTAGTATCTTAACAGCTCATTATTTTGGTTTTACTGTAATGTTTCCACAGGCAGAAGGAAGCTATTCTCAGCGAGAAAAAACAGCAAACAGACAAAGGTAGAGATTAGCGGTTGAATGTAACAGAGCATTTAGCAGTTGTCGTGCCAGACTTTGCAAATGTGTTAAGTGAAACTTGCACTGAATTTAAAGAAGTGTGTCACTGATCTCGAAACTGTGATGACAGCTTCTTGTCTTGCTCAAAATGAAAATGCTTAAAAGCATGAATTAGACACTTTGTATGTGACTAAACCTCAGCCTCACCGACAGTGACAAGAGCTCTGAAAAGGTCACATCAGGTTATTCCATCTCACTCAATAACTTTGGCGAAATTAATTTGAAAGGTGGGTCCCAATTTTCAAAAGTGAATAGTTCCTGTCACAGCTTGAAGGTTGTTGTTGGATATCGATAACCGTTGGGTCTGCCAGACTCATTATGGTGCATGGAGGAGATTATTAAGCTTAGAAGGTCAATCAAAATGTCAGAGTTTTATCGGGTAAGATGAGAGGAGGAGTGGCTTTGTGGCCTGAGAGGTCAGGTGAATAATTCAGAGCTTGATTGTCCGGGCCTTTTCATGCAGCACTTGGGGTTCTTGCCCAAAGCATTGCTACTGTTTTGTGTCCTTGTGTCAAAACTGATCTCACATTCCCATTCTTGCTTTGATGATGTTGATGTCTGTCATCGGGAAGAGGTTTTAACAGGTCAACGCTAAATGTATCAGTGCGATAGGCCTGCATCTGCATCACTATTCAAACAGGCATCAGAGTCACAAATCAGTTCAGTTTCTAACTCTCTTCACTTTCATTTCTCTCAAAATGCAAAGTTTTTTCCACCAGTGGTGAGTTTGCAGTGGAGTTATGCAATGTTCATTAAATCAGGGGGGGTCAAACTCGTTTTAGTTCAAGGGCCACATACAGCCCAATTTGATTTCAAGTGCCCACGCCAGTAAAACCACTGCATAATAACCTACAAATAATATACAATATATATATTATAACTTTACTATAATAAATAATCTGTTTACTATGAAAATGAGTACAATTTAAACAATATTATGTCTGTTTTTTCAGATTATTTTGCACAGAAACTGCTGATTGACCACATTTTGCATAATGTTCATTATATGAATGGTTTAAATATGACCACAATATGTATTCATTGTTTTCTAGATGCTTGTTCTGGTTAGGGTGGGAAAAAACCATTTGAAGCAGCACAAAAATTGGAACTACTTTCCGCCATTTTCATACTTCATATTACAAGAGTTTGTGAGAAACAAGATGCCCTGTGAGAAAAAAGATGCCAAGTTCACCCATTAAACTTCCTCATTCACAGTATTATTTGCAAGTTAAATGGAAGTTGATTATACAGTCATATTGTCAGGAAATCTGATGCTGAGGGAAGTGAAGAAGCAGTAATCAAATGCACTACAGCTGCATGACTGATTTTGCTTCCTTTTAATGAAAAATGAAATTTGGCTTTTCAGGGGTTGAAATTTAGAGTTAATTTCTTGATTTTGCTACATATATTCCCATCCGAATCTGAATACAGACGAATTGCAGGAATGTGGCAGCCATGTACAATATAAAGTTTGGTGTAATTTATGTGTATCTCCTGTGGTCAAGGTTCTTAGCTGAGGCTGAGAAAAGCAGAAAAGCCACCATGCTGAACCAGATATAATGTCTGTGGTTCAGTGACACAGAAAAAAAAGTAGAACAGTAAGAGAACAGAAATACAGAAGCGTATTGCTGCCACACCAGAAAAAGAAAAAAGCATCAGTAACTCGTTATTACGTGAAACTTGTCACGTCATAATGTGAAATTTACCTCGTTATAATGTGAAACTCATATCTGAATGAGGAAACTGTGTTGCTCATTTCGATGATTTGATTAAGTTTGATTAAGTACTTGAGACATGATGAGAGTCTGCTGTTATTGACCACAGTGGACGATACTGTGATAAATATGCTTACACTGAGAAAGATGGGGCTGTATACAGAGGGTCTGACTCATTCATCCAGCTGTATACAGAAGGATGAATGACTCTGACCCTCTTTTGGTAGGGTCAATCATTCATTGATCTGACGTAGGAGGAGTCACCACAGTCCACAAGCACTAACACACACGTTCAGGAGTGCACAGTTTGTGGTCTTCTGACTCCTTTTAGGGTGCACACAGACAAATCTCCCTCCGTAGCTTTCATAGTGGGATGAAATGGCTGCAGCATGTTTTAACCACATATAGAGCCTCACTTCTAACAGCTGAAAGAAACTAATCACATCAAATAGAGGGCATGATGTGTGCCCCTCTCGGGGACCGTTTCGTGACGCTGTGGTGTACAGAGAAAGTGTAGGAGTTGTAAAACTATAAGTTTCATGTAATAGTAACGAGATAAGTTTCACGTTATAACGTGATACTGAAGTTTTTTTCTTTTTCTCACCCTCACCCCTCACCTCCCACCCCAGGAAACCAAAACCTAATGCTGCTTCGCCTCATAAACCCAAACGTACTTCAACTGCTTGCATAAAACAAATGATCATTAGTTGAAGTTAGTGAACTCTCAGTTGTTTCTAACACTTATTATTTAATTATCTAAGTCATTCATGGTTTGGAAAAATATAAACTTTGATTTAATTTGTTTGAGTTTCTTATTTATTCTCATCTATCCTGCATTAGCTTTGCAAATGACGACGTCCTATTTGTGATCAAATATGGTTAAATTAGAAGATGTGAGCTAACTATCTGAGTACAAACTGCTGTTTTTCTATGCTATCATTATGCATTATGGTCGTGTGTGTTTGTCCACAGCCAATCTCACATATCAAAGGGCCCATCAGTCTAATATTTTTTAATGCATATTTATGACTGTCATGACTGTCTGCTCAATGACCTCTTGTTGTTGCGGTGATTCACAATTTTTGAAAAACATATTTCTTCATAACACCAATGACCATCTGACTCCTCACTCCTAGTCTTTTGCAGGCCACATTTTCGGCCTTTTTTGTGGCTCAAAAATGTGTCATGCAAACTTTGATCTTACCTTGAACGAGAGCTTAAATCCAGCTTAAATCCATACCCAATATGTCATGATTCACTAAAATTAGGCACGATACAAGATTTAAAAAGTTTGTATCCTTCGCTGTAATCTTGCCTGTAAGAGAGACACACCTGGCAGAGATTTCTTATTGTCAATACGCTTCCTGTGTTTTCATATCAATACCAAGGTGAAACCTTTTTTCCAATACCTTACTTTTTAAAAACAAACATTTTCTCTCAAATTATTTCCATTAACAAAAGAAGCCAAACATCTCAAATATTACATGTGGCCTAAAGACAAGCAGCTGAACAACAAAACTGTCTAAAACTGATGATTTATTGACATTTGCTGGCACATTTCGGTACTCTACAGTTTTTAATACTGATTCGTTTATACACACAGTGTTGACACTCGTCCATTCAGTGACTCAAAGCACAACTTGACAGTTCTAGGTGCAACCTTGTGTCTCTTCACTGTGTGTTTTTTGTACTAGGAATACCAACTGTATGTAAGCATCATACACTGGTTCAACATTGAGTTTCTGAGCTGCAACTGTACAGACCTCCACCACAAACCCAAGACCCAGAGCTCAGACAATAAGAGTGTGAGTTTCAGCTGAGCTGCGGTTCAACTGTGGGCAGGTGAAACCCAGAGCCCTTGTTAAAGTGAATGTTTGACTCATTACTGTACTTAGTACTTACTGACCTAGATACAACTTTCTTTTATTAGTGTAATAATGAAAGCTGGTTTTTATGAATGTTTACCTTTCCAAAGGATTGTTTCTGGTCTGTTAATTCTCAGTTCATTGTGCACCGACGGTATGCAAATGAGTTTTAAAAGACAAAAAAACTTTGTTATTGAGTAACTAGTATTTATTAAGTGATTCCAGCAGATATGTTGGGAGTGTGTTTATGTTCCCACAGCCTTATGTTCCCTCAGTTTAATAATAAAATAAAGAATTTCACCTGTCTTTCAAGCATTTTCATAAATGAAAAAAGAATAGCTTAGAATAATTACATAGGGCTGTGGGAACATAGGGATGACCCCAATATATTGACCTATTAGCTGGTTAAAAGTATCATTTATTGGCCTTTAAAATTCATAAAAGCTGTAATTATTACAAAAATGATGATGATCATGGTTTTAGGTATTGTACACAAATGAAAAACTGCAGTGCATAAACACATAGCGACTGGTTTTGCTGCATAAGTGCACGTCATTTATGTGAAACCAATTTTTTATTTAGCATCAACCGCAAGATAATAATATTTGCAATGACTGTGTGACTATGTCTATGGCCATGTTCACACCTTTGTCTTGGGCACTAATACGTCATTTGAATGCATCTCCATTGACCACATGTGATCAGATCTCACATCTCTACATGCAGATTAACACATACATCATTTTGTGTTTGCAAAGATCAAATGTGATGCAGAGGAGAGCAAAACTGAGACTCAGCAGCCAGACATTTCTCTTGTTAGGAGCGACTGAGATTCACAGTATAGCTGGTCCACCTTCAATGTCAGTCCACATAACCTGGTCAGGTTAGATCAGGGATGTCTAAACTAATCCATGAAGGGCCGTTTGCCTGCTGGTTTTTGTTCCAACCAATCAAGAGCACACATGATTTCACCAATCAGCTGTCTGAAGACTGAGATCAGCTGATTAAATGAGTCTTGCCTAGTGTACTTCTGCTTTTTAGAATGAAAACCTGCAGCCACATTATAGACCTTTATGGACTAGTTTGGATACCTCTAGGTTAGGCTCACCCATTATCTACACACATACTGCACAGCCACGTTCACTGATATACTGCTAACTTCATACTCCCCCATGTTATTTTGCACTTTAATGTTGATGCATTTGGTGCATGATTGAGTACGTTCTTAGTATCATTTGGTTTATCTATTTGAACATGTTAGAATAACAAAATAAAACTTATAGGCAGCGAAACATAACAAACTTAAGCAAAGTTTAGATAAAAAACAAAATAATGTTCTTCCTTTTATGCAAAGAACATCGGTTGAGTAGGTGGTCCGTCAGCGTGGCTCAGGACACATTCATGTACACACTGCTAAAAAGTATGTCGGATCTCAATTCGTCCTCTGCGTCTTGGATGAATTCACATCTTTACTCATAGCTGTGCACTTCTGATTGGATCACCCAAGGCGCATTGTAATACCAGTTGTGAACATGGCCTGTGAAGTCTAGCTCTGGTTGTGGTTTATCTAAAGACCTCCTTCCTTTGACCGCATGTTTCCGGGAGGTTTGAGCACTGAAACCGAAACTAAACTCTTTTCTATACCCCACATTAAGGACAATAAACATGTTTTCCTACAAAACCCTTTTCATGATTGACTAAAAAGCCACATTTTTTTCTTAAATGCATCACTGTTAAATACTTTTTCATAACATAAAGCAGTTTTAAAAGAGATTTATTTAATGTAATGTAACTAATGATGTTTTAAATACTCTAAGTTTTGAATATCTGAGTAGAAACACTTACAGCTCACATGGACAGGACTTCACATCAGTTCTTTCTGCCTTTCCTTTGTGACTTTGTATCGGATTGCAACCATTGAATTTTGAATCTAAAAACATTAGTTAACTCACAGCCTTTCTTTTTAAAATGAGGCGTAAGTCCGGTTTTCCACAGAAGTTGTTGTTAAGAGCAATTAGTGAGAACTTGTTATCAATGGTCCTTTCCTGCCTTTGTTGAGTACAGATACCGTGAAAACATTACTGGATTGAAATCTGGAGGCGGATTTGTTCAAAAAACATAAACACACAATTAAGTATCCAACAATCAAGTATACCACTAAATTATCAACTTTACATAGTGAAAGCTTTGATCCAGCTTGATTATCAGGCATACTGTACAATGTTTTTTTTCCCTCTGCTTTCTATTATACAGTGGTATTAGCCGTGTTGACCAATGATCTGAAGTATTCGTTGACAATACAGGATGTGCTGTGTGATTCACATCCTCAGGGATTTTTCGAAGGAATTCACAAAAACACCAAAAAAAATAAACATGTCACACTTTGTGGGAAATGTTTTGAACATGGTGTGCCTCATTTTGTCTAAAATCTCAAGATGGTCAACTTAATATAAACTAAGACAAGGAAAAGTGGCCAATTCTGTCATTTGAGAAGCTGAAGTCATCACATGTTTTTTTGCCATTTTTTGCTTGAAAATAGTTTTAGATTTATTTAATTTTTCAATCAAGTCATCAGTTAATTATTATTACAAAGCTTTACTCTCTTATTCCTGTATTATCTTTTCTTGCTCAGAGTCTCTGAAGACTACAGTGCCTACATGGGAGCTATAATTAGCTTACACCCTGATAAGACAAGTACCTGTTGATAGAGATACAACAGAAAACTTTGGCTGGTGAGTTTTGAAATGCTGAGCAAAAGTTTTCATTTTAAGATCCAAAGAAACACTTAAAAGCTCCTCGTGGATTAACTGTAAAGGTTTCTGATTGTTAAAACTTCATAGAGTATGTGTCCACCATAATATTACATTTATTAATCCTGTATTTTGTAATAACCACCTCAAGATGTAGTAAGTTATAGAGGGAAATGTGTTCATATAGCAGGAGTACATTATGAAGTGAAAGTGCATTATTTTGAGTTATTAAATAATGTGGTGTTCTTACTAATAATAATGTTTCCTGTCATGGTCGTAGCCTGAGAAGCTCTTCAAATGTACGTAAAGCTCTTTCTGCTGTAACAACATATAGCAAATTATCCCCCTTCAATCCCTTTTTTTCCCTCATCTTGGAAACAGTAAATATCTCTTTCACCTCTGCTCACCTTTCTTTTCTGCTTGTTGA
This sequence comes from Scomber scombrus, assembly GCF_963691925.1. Taxonomy (NCBI): domain Eukaryota; kingdom Metazoa; phylum Chordata; class Actinopteri; order Scombriformes; family Scombridae; genus Scomber; species Scomber scombrus. The sequence goes on from NC_084973.1 coordinate 27,801,556, forward strand.
AAATAGGTTTCATTTATCTGTTTGCTGTTAGACAAAACACACACAGAGAGAGGGAGAGGAAAAAGCTGAGGGAAAACGAACAGCTGTCCTCTAATCTTTTACTATAGTGCGTCGGCTGATTGAAGGAAACTATTATGCAACTAGTTTTTTTTATCTTTTACTCCGTTGTTTCAAGTAGTTGTGGCTCTATTCATCTTATATATACAACACCCACACTGTGTACATTGTACACTGTGAGTATAGCGGAGCTCTCTTTTCCTCTCTGGTGGTGGGAGGTGTTACACGTCATTGCACTGGTGTATTTTTTTGATAAGAGGGGTAGTTTGGATGTGGATCAAGTTTCTCAGGGCTGTTGAACTTAAACTTGGGTATTTGGGCTTAAGGTGGGGCTGAACTGCTGCATGTTTCAAAGCAGATAGAGCAGAGCTGTTGATGGTGATTAAAAATGACAAATGTTGCCCCTTTTACACATACATAGTTTTAAAAGTATGACACTGTAGACCCCATTTTTTTATCGTTTTTTAGCCTACATTTTTTTTATTTTTGTGGATTGGCACCATAAAAATATGTCGAATTAGCTATTAGTGGTTCCTGTATTTATGTGTATTGTCAGCGATCACTGGATGACTGTGATACTGAGCAAATCTTTGTAAATGTGACGATCCTCAGGCAAGAGTTATAAGAAATGACTTTTTTAAAACTATGAATAGGAAGCAGATTTATAGACGTTCATTCATAATGGACATCAGAGATAGTAACATTCCTGGAAAGTCTGAGTCACACTAAATTTTCACTCTGAGAAAGAGGAATTACGGTAGGTTACGGTTTTAGTGTAAATTGCGGCAATCGGGCACTGATTTCAGAATTATCAAAATAGTTTCTCTTTCATTTTCTATTTACAGGCAAACTGATGAACTGATTAATAGTTGCACCTTTAACTCTCAGTATTTAACATGCTGTATCTTGTTTGTTTAACCTGAGCACAAACAGAGATGTAAGGATTATATTTGGTGGTTTCAGAGGGCGTCAAGTACTGCTTCTTCTTCTAAATGAACAAACACTCCAGTCTTTATAGCCAGGCACCTTATTAATGCTTAACATGAGATTAATCATCTCTCACAAAGAATTTTCCCAAAATGTTGAACTAGTCCTTTAAAGGTTCACAAGAAAATGATTTTTGATAATAGCAGTATTGAGTTTCACAGGCTGTATCATTAATGTGATGAATTACCTTAATGTGTCAGGTATTCATTGTATAAGACCAAAAACATGATGGTAGAATTATATCACAATATACTGAATTAGTTATATTGTAATGAAAGATTTCACCCACAGCTAGTCATTAAATTATAGTATCAGCTGTTGTTGCAATAGGAAAATCAGCCTTTTTGTTATCATACACACACTAAAGGGCTGTTCAGCTACTTTGATACAGAGGGATACAGTATGTCTACACACACACACACACACACACACACACACACACACACACACACGCACAAACACACACACGCACACACACACAGGCACTCAGACGAAAAGGTGCTTTCTTTCAACTGCAAACAAGTGCTCAGTTGTGATAATAGAGCAGTGTTCAGTTGAGAAACCAGAGATCACTAATCGGACAAGACACCCATTCATCAGTGTGACCTCTGACCTCTGGAGCCAGTCACAGGTGACTGTGACACTGGGATAGTGTTACCCACTTTTGTTTGCCTGGAAAAACATTAATTCCAGTGTTTGTTGCCTCCACTTTAAAAAGGTAAAATGACTCAGAGGAAACCTTTGTGAGCGCGTGTGCAGAGCTGCAGAAGTAGGACATCATCAAAGCATCTTTGGTAGTGGTGAAGGTGGTTTAATTTAAACCACACCATGTTTTGATTAAACTTTCCCCACATATCTTTTTCCACTGTGGGTTTAAACGGTCGTTGTTTTTTACTTTATAACCTATTTTACAACCAATTCTAACACCTCAAGTAGCACATGGATGGCGTTTTGTCCATTACAAATTTTAAGCAGTTTTTAGGTGTGCTTACATGGCAAAATAGCAAATTTAAAGGTTTTAATCTTTAAAGGAATTAATATTAGTCAGGTAACAAACTGAATACTGACACGTTTTTCTTGCTGTAATCATTCCTCCTGTTCATACCGACCATAATGTACTTACTGTGTAAAGTGATGGGGAAGAATCCACAGTTGTTTATACTAATATAAGGCTGTAGTCGTCCAAATGAGTCAAATGAAGTCAGTATCTTCCAAAGTTGCTGTCTTTTTAGTGCCAAATTCAATCTTTTTGTAATGGAAAACGCTTTCTGTCAAGACAAAGAACTCACAAAGAACACATTTATTTTAACCAGCTCAGGCGTCTAAAAGCCTCATATTATCTTCAGATAAACAAGGACTGTGGATTTTTTTGTCCCCCCGTCTTTAAGCGCATTTAAAAGGGGAACTTCTAACAGCAAGTATGAACAGGAGGAATGATTACAGAGAGCAAAACCTGATTCAATGTTTATATGGGACCTGAAAAACTGTGAACCTGTCATTTAACTACATACCACATTTCATCACAGCTAAACTATACTGCTGAATTTTAGATATTTTAATGTACTTTTTGTAGTTTTAGGCAGCTATTTTGTACAGCATGAATCCCCATTAACACCGAATAAATACATATTGTACAGAAAATAAGTTAATAGCTGCATGAAACTGTAGAAAAACTACATCCAAACATCTCAAACTCTGCAACCTGCATTCACAAATCTTCTGTTAAGTGTCCGAAATTAGTTGTAATTGGTAGTTTAATGAGCTGAAAGGAACAAACCACACATGTTACAGTTTTCATCATTTTGTTGTGGGCTCCATGATTTGTCTTTTAATTTAGTTTTTGGCATCAGTGTAGCTCTAAAGCATGATGTTATGCAGTATCAAGCTCTGTAAACAGACAACGCCTCATAAAAGGTTCAATTGTTGGGTTTTTTGTGTCTTAAAAGGATACAATCTTAATCAAAGTTTCCTGCGAAATGTCAAAAAGAGAATAGTTTGCTAATTCAGAAGATACAGAAAGAAAAGAAATGAAGACTACAACTACTTGAGAGCTGTTTTAGTCTCCCCGGCATTTCCATCACTCATTTTTCTGATCCAGGTTTGGTCTGTGTGGTGTGTCAGTATGTTGTTAAAGTCTGGAAAGTCAGAGTATCTTCTAAAAACCAACAGTGAACATCTCTAAAACACTTCCCTGACATTTCATCAGTGCACATTGCTTGACATTCAACAATGTTAAAGCCTCGCTAAATCCTCACGATGAGTTTAAATGTCACTTTTTTCCCTTTAACCAGCCTGGAGACGCCCCTCGGTAACGCGTCACATGACACGGTGTTTGGCTGTGGAATAAACTTGGTGGTTAATTTAGTGGAGCTGAGGAGTGAATGAATAGGTGGACTGTTTGCGTTAGGTGGATTCATAGTGGGACTTTACGAGTGTCTCTCTCTCTCTGTGTGTGTGTGTGTGTGTGTGTGTGTGTGTGTGTGTGTGTGTGTTTGTGTGTGTGTGTGTGTGTGTGTGTGTGTGTGTGCGTGCATCTGCTGTCTTTTTATAGTTGGGTTAATATTGTTTGCACATGTAAACCAACATGAGAATTCACTCCCACACACACATACACACACACACACACACACACACACATACACACACACACCGAAGGACACACAAAAACAATGAAGCAGACAAAACATTCACTCTGTCTACCCCACGTGTCATGGTATGTCGTGTGTGTGTGTTTTTCCACAGCTTTGGCATTCCTGTTAAAACACACACATTCTTCAACAAACGCATGTGGCTGATATTTATAGCTCAAGCGCCTACGTCACCTTGGCAACCAACGTCGAGGGTTGGGAGCTTATAAAAAACACACAGTTTCCTATATCCTTGACATGGGCTGGAGGACTGAGCTCAACACAGACCTTTTTTTGCTTCACTCATGACTACATTTGCACTTAATTAACTTCTATTCCCCTCTTAGTTTATAAACATTTAGTGGGGTTTTTGTTTTTTTGGGGGCGGCAGGGTGGCTTGCATTTTTTCCCCATTGTTGAGTTTTGGCATGACATGGTCTTGAGTCATTTTCTCAAACAAATCCCCAATTCTACTCAACAAAAAACACTCACAGAAGGACTTAACCATCTCTAGAAAGGAAATGAGGAGTGTCATCCAGGAGCAAGAGGGTTTATGGGAAATGTGGTTTTAATAATGAGAAACAGACAAACTAACATCGCCACTGCAAATATGATAATCATCAGGAGTCACTTTAATATTAATGCATCCATTAAACATACAAGACACTCTGGAGGACTTAGGTGGCAGCTTTTATATGACTATGACTAGCAGCAAAGTGCCAAGGTGCTCCCAGTCGGCATGTACCTGCAACAGAAAGGCCGTCACAAACTCTACCAGCTCCCTTACCCATAGTTATCTGAACAAGCTATTTGCAGCGTCTCACCCATAATTAGTCTCTACACCAATACACATTGATAAATTCCCCCATCAGTTTGATTAATCCTTCTTTTTGATTAATCATGTAGAAAAAAAGACATTCACAATCACTATTTTATGGTCCAGGATATCATTTTATAGAATATGATGAACATGTTTGAATGTTGATCTTTTGATAAACACAGGTCAAACTTCTACATTTGCACATATAAAAATGTGAATCAGCTGCACAAAAACAAAACAAAAATGCATTTTATTTCCATTTTCATTCACATTAGGTAAAGTCCAGCTGAACGAAATGTTTTTATGGTGTTTTTACAGCTCTGAAATGGGGTCAGATTTGACCCTGAGCAGAATGTAAGGGTTAAATGAGGCCTTTTGACCATAATGTCCAAAATATATGTGTAAAACCTGTGGTAATTAGTTGGAGTGAGGTTGGCTAAAAAGGTCAAACAAAGAATTGGGTGATAATTTATACCTCATGCAAACCAAACTGGGTCAGTTTTGACCTGGGAGGATAAAAGTAGCACAGTCGACAGAAAGACAACAGGAAGGTTAACTTCACTCTATCACTTCTTGTTGTTTTTGTTAACCCTCCCAGATCTCTGCAGCTTTTATCTAAACAAATCTGTTCTCTAAGCTCGACCTTATTTATAACTAAAACTTATTTAATTAGACTAAAAGCTCATCAGTGTTTGACAGCTGACTGAGATGATTTAGAGAAGCCACTAAAACAGCAGCGACGCACCACAAGCCAATTTTCGGTCTCGCCGTCACTCGGCTGAAACAGACCACAGAGGCCCAGACGTGGTTCATCATGGGTCTGAGCTCTTACTCTCTCTTGAGTTCCTTGGTGACCGCATGTGTAGATAACTTAACGAGTGGATGCCTGGCCTGAGTGCGGAGCCTCCCTCTGAGTCACTCTGCCCTACATGGGAAAAACATTAAGAGGCTGAAGGCTGATGCAAACCTGGAGTAAGAAGGAACGTTTAAAAAACCAAAGTGGACTCTCTCGCTCTCTCATTTTGAAGAGCAATCGTAAAGTAAATACAAACAGAGTAAAAACCATGACTGTGAAACAAGATAGAGGCTTTCCATTCCTCCTCTTTTCTTCATGTTTTTGTTTTTTAAGAAATGCTTGCCTTTATTACACAGTGAGGAGGACAGGAAACAGGGCGGAAACAAGGATTCGTGGCTGGAATTGAATCAGGGACACGCAATGACCATTCGGATACTGGGCACTCCTCCTTTTATTCCTCCTCCAACACCACACATGCATATATTGTTCCTTTTAAAATGAAATGTCCCGATCATACTGAGGTTGTTCTGCATTTGGTCTAAAACCTTTTTTCCCATCAGCTTTATTTTAAAAGCAACTATACCGGGAACTGAGAGACTGCTTTTTAAACCTTAGTTATAGGACTGGGGAATGATTACCTCATAGGGTACATTACGGAAAATGGTTTAATGGCAGCTGGCTGGCATGCAGTCTTCCTCCACTCAAACAGCGAAACTCTCAGTTTCCTGGAGAAAGGTGATGAACAGTCAGAGCTGTTGGCATTTAGTTCCTGGTATAGGAGATGTGGGGTGACTCAGATTGAACATTTATCCAGTTAGGAGGTAAAAGCTTTCTCTCTTTCTATCCTCACAGATTAGGATGATGGATAGATAGCAGAGGGAAGACGAGGAAGAGAAGATGTCGTTCTTTGGCCTGGACTGTGCCAGGAAGAAAGAGAGAGGTAAGCTTTGACCAGCAAGAAGATCAGTTTTCAAATACTGAAACTACTGCTGCAATTTTATGAAATGTGCAAAATGTGTGAAGGTTAAGAGCCTTTTTTAATGTCAGTCCTGCCAGTCAAAGCTATTTGGACTGGCAGGACTCAAAAGTTGTATTTCCTGCTGCAAGACAATAATGATCACTTAACCTGTCTCTTACTAATTCATTATATTATATTATATTATATATTATATTATATTCAATTGCAACAGAAAATACAGTTTGGAAGAAATGCTGCCACAATTACATTTTCTATTAAATATTATGAGTAAATGTTGATACTGAACACGAGTAAAATGTTCATTGACAGCTGGGGTATTTTTGTGGTAATGTTTTTCAATATCTGATCTTTCCGTTTAATATCCACTTATATTAAACATTATTTCACTTTTTTATACACGTCGCCCATGAAGTTGGAATAAAATATTTTTCACCTCTTTCCAAGAAATGATTGTGAAAATGTGATTTATTCTTGAAGTGTATATATTCTCAAAATTGTATTGATCAATCTCATTATACCTGGTCAAAGGTGATTACTGGTGTGTATAAATAGAAAATAAAAAGAGGAATGTGTCTGACAACAAAATTATTCCAACTTTATGGGTGACCGTGTAGTTATGTTAAGGCAGTGGCAGAGCTTGTTTAAGGTTAGGAAGAGTTTAAAAATGTAGCGCTTCATTCATTTGTGGACATAATCAAGGGATTTAATCACACAAAGTAAAAAACAATTAGAAGTATTTAAAGTACAAAAAAGGGTGATTTCACTGTTTAATTACTTGGTCTTGACAGCATTGAAGCTTTTTCTACAATATATAGCAAGTATATGCAAATAGTGAGAATTGGCCATTTATGATGTTGAATTAAGTTTCTTTTAACTTTCTTTTTGGAACTCCGAACTGGGGGCCAACTCAGTGTCATGATTTTTGATATTAAAAGTATACACTGATACGTTTAAGATAACTGATTTTAGTATGGAAACTATAAATAATGAGCCCAATAAAAACAGCATGTCAAAGAAATAAATGTTTATGTTTAGTGCTTAAAATGAGAGCTAAACATAAAGTAAATCTTTGTGTTCCTCTCATTGGGTAGCGCTACTGAGGTTAAGTGTTGTTCTTACTGTACATTGGTAATATGAAATGTGTTGGATACAACTTTTAATTAGAAGAAAGCTTAACATAAACAGACATTTCATGTAAATCAATAATAATCATGTCCTTGTCTTTTCTCATCAGAGTTGGAGAGGAGACTCCGTGCTAACGACCGAGAGTACAACCTTTCTTTTCGATACGCTGTAAGTATAAACATGCGCATGTTTTTGTCATTGCCTACTAAAATAGAGTCGGGGATGTGCAGCGGATGTAGAAGCAGCTGTATCTTAGACACAACAGTTTACTACCCAGACATCGAGTCAGTATAATGACATTAATGGAGAAAACACTCTGGATGGGCGTGTCTTGCTACATGAGTGTCTGGCTCTTATCAGCAGACTGGACATCAGCCAAAGTCAACTGAGTTTACACTGAGTCTCTCCAGTTTCTGCTCTTGTGTTCCTGCTGTCGAGGGTTAAACTCACAACAATTACATTTCAGAGAGAAGAATAGACAGAATCATGGCTAACTTATTTTAGTGCTGTAACGTTGCATTGTCGAGAGCAGCAGACATGAAATAGCAGTGTCCATGTCTGCTAAATCTGTATGGAGGATATTTTAAACCGAAAATGGAAAATTAAAGAAGATAACATGTTTAAAATGACAAGAAATTGAAAGGTGGCCATTATGGAAAAATGACAAATTAAAAACAATAATAATAAACCTTATTTGTATTTCACTTTAAAAAAAACTAAAAACCCAAAAAACGAATAAAAGACCAAATACAAGCCAAATTAATAAATATAGTGATAAAATAGTCAAAGCAAAGACAAAGAATATATGAAAAAGTATACACACATCCATAAATTCATAACTAGATACATAATACACATAAGCATAAATATACATAAAGGCAAATGTAGGAAGAAACATATGACTTAAATTATATAATTTCATAAGAATTTGAACATGAAAAATAAAACTGAAAGCTGAAATTGGAGATAGGAAATCTTATAATTGTGCTACAAAATAGAAAACATTCTTTTTTTCCCCTTTTGATTTGAATTTTTTAGATAAAATAATCTTCCTAATGGCTGCAAGGAGATACAACTATAGTGGAAAAATACTTACAAAGGGTATAAACACTCATTTCCCCTCCCCCGCCCCCGATTGTGTATTTAAATATTTACAGCCAGGACAAAATCTTAAATCTGTGGGCGGTGTTGTTAGTGAAGAGATCCAGTGATAAAGTGACATGGAAGGCACAGTCCAGCTGACCAGAGCTTTCAGCCTCCTGATAAGACCCACCTGGCACACAGCGAAAGCCTCCCACGAGCAGCAGCGGCGCCAGAGGAAAGTCACTGGCCGGGCTTTTGTTTTTTATAGCTGGGCCAACCTCTCGCCTCCTTCCCCGAACACCAACTCATCTATTGTCCCATCTATTCTGCACAAACACACTTCATTTGCATACAATAATGCATCAACATTCACTCATGACGGTGTTACAGTAACCAGCAGGCATAGTGCTGCTCGGTGAATGAACTTCACCTCCCGATACTTCAAAGTTGTCCTGATGACAGACATTAACAATCATGACTTTTAGCTTTATTGGTAGCACGCCTGTCTCCCGAGTCCGAGGTCATGAGTTTGAGTCCAGGACAGGACTATGTTTATGTTTGTCTAAACAACGCAGGTCACTAGTAGAGCACGACTGATACTGCATTTTTGAGGGCCGATGCCGATATTGATATTAGGGAGGAAAAGAATTCTGATATCGATTTATCAGCTGATAGTTTTAAATATACAGAATATATAAATACACACACTTTTTTCATGTGGTCACCAAACACACAAAAACATGTACTGGAGTCCTTGATATTTTACAATTTAAAATAAATAACATTTTCACCATCACACTGAAACCGTAACCTTCACTGGAAGTTTAATATGTATTATACTTAAATTAGGAAAAAGGGTTCAATATTCGTAAAATGTATCCTACTAACCTATCTTTTTTTTAAAAATTGTATTAGCACATATCGGACAGCATGAACACTGATACTGATATATCTGTGATGAGGTCAATATCGACCGATATATCCTGCTGTCTACTCACAAGCATAAGAAGAATATGCGTGAATCAGTCGATAACTGCAGGTATTAAAGTCCGTTCCTACCTTTAACCCTCCTGTTATCCTTGAGTCAATGAAGGAAGGGAGGAAGACGGAAGGGAGGGAGGAAGGAAGGAAGGAAAGGAAGGAAGGAAGGAAGGGAGGAAGAAGGAAGGAAAGGAAGGAAGGAAGGGAGGAAGAAGGAAGGAAGGAAAGGAGGGAGGAAGGGAGGAAAGGAAGGAGGGAGGGAGAAAGGACAGACGGAAGGAAGTAAGGGAGGAAAGAAGGAACAGTCAAGACACAAAGATTAAAACATCTTCCTCCTGGTTTTACATGTGTCCTTAATTAGAGCAGTAGAATCCAGGGCTCTAACATCATCACTTTCCAATGGCGTGTTAGGTCAAACATAATTCTGTTTTAATTGAACTTGTTTGGATAGTTAGGCATGCCCCAGCGTCATACACCGACAAACAGCCGCTGGATGGTTTCCACTTCAGAGTAAAGATACTAAACACAAGTTCAGATGTCCCACTTTGCTCTAAATTCAGACACCACAAAGTTTTTTTTCCCTTATAAGCCTCGTGGACCTTTTCGCATCATTAAGTCCCGTGCATTAAAACTGTATTGATGCTGATTTATCCTGGGAGGGCCAACTTCTGGATCTACTCACCAGATTAAACAGCTGCAGAGGACTTTGAAGGATTCTTCACATTGCGGCCACAAGGAAACCACTGAGAGACCAACTTAAAAAAGAGTTCCCATGAGGATTCACAAAGCCAGAACCCACATGATTAACTCTTTTTAAGGATATTTTTGCTCTGTGGTTCTGTTTGGGTCTTTAAAGAACCTCTCTTTAACCTCAACATTTTAGACTACGTAGATACATCCAGGGAGAGTTTTTGACCTCCTTTTTACCTCAAAGCGTTCTCAGGCAAACAATCCACTCTTTTTAGAATAACAATGTCATCCATACAAAAAATTACATTATTAGAAACCACAGAGTACAGCCTCCAAAAATGACCGTAAAGTTGAATCAACATTTCTTTAAAGTTAACATAAACTGAACATTATAACCTCCATGAAAGTAAGAATTACTGCAAGACAACTTATTTACAACATTAACAACATACAGAAAGTAATACATTTTTAGCAAGTATTAGTGTTGGTTGATCATGAATATTTTCAGGATGTGTTGTAATGTCTGTGTGTGTGTGTGTGTGTGTGTGTGTGTGTGTGTGTGTGTGTGTGTGTGTGTGTGTGTGTGTGTGTGTGTGTGTGTGTGTGTGTGTGTGTGTGTGTAAGAATGTATCAACTGAAAAACCGATATGCAATGTGTTTCGGGTTTCACACACTTACGTAACAGTTGTGGTTGGTAATACTCAGTAAAATGCATCAGAGGAGGAAGAGAAAATGGAAGAGAAAATAATGTTTCTCAAAAATAACTTTTTGTGTCTAGACAACAATGTTCAACAACAATGACAGCACATTACAGCCCAATACATCCCTTCCAAGACCTTCGAAATAAAAGTATTTTCCAATTCTCCTTAATACATGACAGTATGAATACTTTCACTAATTCTTTTTACAACCTGTGCAAAAATATTAATACTTAACAGATAATCCTGACTGTCCTGAGCAAAAAAAATTGTGAAAAGATTGAAAGTAAACTATATTTTCCCATTTTTATATGATTAGTTAAACTGCATATGAAAACAATTATATTTAATTGAAAGCACATGGTCATATCAATGTTTATGGGTCAATTACGTTTTTTGTGTCCATGGGTTTATCATTCTTTTGTGGTTACACCATTTGACATTTTCAGGAGCATTCAGTCTTACCTTTGGTAAAACATGTTGCAAATATCATTTGAAATGACATAAAACCAACAAAAATACAATATGTACATTTTAACAAACTTGATGCTGCTTTTAACACAATTTTTAAAGATATTTTGAATTGCTCATCTTGCCAACCCTTATTTGACACTGACCCATATGTATATATTACCATATGTGACATGTGGTTTTATAGTCATGGACTAACCTATAATGTAAACTGAAAAAAGAACAAACTACACAAACAGTAACTTCACATTTTTAAACAGAATAAAACAAAATGATTTGAAGGGATTTATGATTTCATCTTCTAGTGTATTTTAACCCTGTATGTTACAAACTAATGTGTTCACCGCCTTTTACCTTCCCATATATCTACCGTCTGATTGTCTGCAACCAAACACATAGAGTCAAATGAACATCATGACACGACATTTTGACCTTTGAATAACCAACAAAGCATAAACAAAGGTGTATATTTATTCAAGCCATGAATGTGATTACCCATTATGCATTTTTCTTATCATCACAGATACATAGCAACACATTTCCATAATACAGGCATGTAAAGGTTTTATGGATTAATTACGTAAATGCAGTTCAGATAGAGATGCAGGGTGCTTTAAACAAACTCTGATCTAACGTGCAGGAAGCCTAGTTTATTTTTCCACTGGTCTGTTTGCTTTAGTTTACTTCCAGCAGTCCAGTTGTTCTTTTATTTGTTGGTTTGCTTGTTGTGCCATCAGATAGCGTTTGGAGTATAAAACTTAACACAGCTGGAAAACAACCTTACTTGTTGTTTGATAGCAATTGCATTCAATACTTTTAAAGATAAACCTGAAGGTTAAAAAAAAATATGTGCACATCCAAGAGCCTCTCCAACAGCTGCTGGACCAAACATAATAAAGACATGTTATGTTTTACAGACGTCTATAGACCTCATTCAGACCTCATTTGTTCAAAACGTTTTAAAAAACATGTTAGAGACTCATTCTGTTCGTGTACAAGATGAGAAAATGAAGCTAAACTTCAAAAATGTCTCCAGCAGGATCTCTTATGTCTCTTATGTCAGCAGTGATTTGTGTTATCCTTCATTTATACAATAGCACAACCTGTATCTATAGCAACCATAAAACAATCTGATGGTGTTTTTGTGCATTACACACCTCATACAAGTGGTAAAGATAGCCCAAAAAGTTAAATGGGTTAAATAGATTTTGTTTTTGAACAGATATGATGACACAAAGTGAGTGAGGTTAAAGGTCATCACGATGACAAATGCTAATAAATGGCCTCTATGCTGTAAGAGTGACAACAAAAGTAAGGAAAGTAAAGTGAATTACTATGTTCTACTTTTGCTTCAGAACAATCAAATTTTATCACAAACTGATCTCTGAACGTTGAGTGTTTCCATTGTCACTGAAACGGAAACGATAATCACGCCTACATGTTCTTTAGTTTCCTGAACTTACGGTCCTCTGTTCCTCTGCTGCCTTCAATATGTATTAACTCGTCATTCATTAACTCATTCATCACTGAAACATTTAATATATTACAAGTGAACTTTTGTAATAATTTAAAAGCAGACACACGAGTATGAATCTCATCATTGAGAATAGTTGTTTCCTCATTTTGATGATTACATGACCTCAGTTCTTATGAAGATAAAACTGATTCAGCATGTTTTTAAAACCACATTATTACATATATTTAAACTCTGACATTAAATGAGATGATATCTTAAAAAGCTATTGCCCCGTCTGTGTATTTCATCGTCACTCCTGAATCAATTTTACCCTCTATCTTAGATTCATTTCACTTCTCCATCTCTTTACTCCTCCTCTAGACGAACGCCATCAAGACCTCCAAGTACAACGTCTTCACATTTCTACCCCTCAACTTGTTTGAACAGTTTCAGAGGATCGCAAATGCCTACTTCCTGTTCCTGCTGGTGCTACAGGTGAGGGAAACTTCTATCCAACTGTGAAGCAAATTTTTCATGCAACGATTTTGGAAACGTCTCATTAGATTCGTTCTTCTCATGCGAGTTGAAGACATCCTGGATGGTCGACACAGCTACAAGAAAAGATTCTGAAATTGTTATGCTGGATGATGACTTTGATTTTCATAGGATTTTAAGTCATAGTTCCTATAAAACCAGGAAACATTTGTGAGTTGTTTGGAGGGTTGTGACGAAGCTTGTAATGGTTACCTTCACAAGAATTTGACTGCGGTATTGGAAAATTTGATGGTGTTTCCAGTTAAAATGACCACATTAATTAACTGTTTATCCTGTAAGCAGCTCAGTTGTGTGCAGCTTAGGCCTGCTACTTTTAGTTAATTATTATCCTCATTAACTGATGTTGTATTCTGGTTGCAGTTAATGTTATGTGAGTTTCATGGTTAGTTAACAGCTGGTAGCATATGTAGCGCTGTTTGTAAGGTTGGCTTCGATCCTGTAATGTTGTGTAATGCCACCTGCCCAGTTGATAATGACAAACTTAAGCAAAGAACAGGAAGAAGTTACACAGGAAAGACATTGTTCAAAATGTTGAGAAATTTCAAAGTGTTTCCTTTTTGGCTGAGGTAGAGAAGATTTTTACCGCTGTCATATTTGTCTGTTAACTTAGGCTACACACAGTTAGCTTAGCTTAGCTTAGCTTAGCATAAAGACTGGAAACAGGCAGTCTGGCTCTGTCCAAATGTAAACACATCTACAAGCACTTCTGAAAGTCACTAATTAAATCATTATATCTAATTAGTTTAAGCCAAAAAAATATATATAAAAAGGTTGTGTAGTTTACGATGCACCTGATCGTACATACAAATAATATATACAATAATAATCAAGCTTTAGAAATGCTGCTTGCTGTAGCCTATTTTTGATCTTTGGACAGAGACAGGCTAGCATAAAACATTTTATAGAAATACTTGAGGTACCATATTTGAGTAAATGTATAGTTTTAAGGTCTTTAATATATTATTTTTGAGCTTATATGTTACATTTTCTTATATTAATGTGTTTAATCAAACTACATCAATAATACATCCTACTTTACTTCTATTATGCCATATTTCAGAGGGAATTACTGTACTGTACTTTTTCCTCCAGCATGTTGATCTAGCTCTTTTGCAGATTGAGATTGTATATAAATACAACTTATAAAATAATACCACATTATAATAATATAAAATACAACTAGCTGTTTCTCTTTGCTACTCCTTTAAACCTCTGCAGTTCCTACAGTATGATAATTTGATATACCTTGGACCCCAACTATAAAGTATGGACATGATATTTAGTTTGTTTTTCGCACACTTAACGTGCAAAATAAAATGTTCTTATATTAATGTGTTTAATCAAACTACATCAATAATACATGCTACTTTATGTTTCTATTAGGCCATATTTCAGAGGGAATTACTGTACTGTACTTTTTCCTCCAGCATGTTGATCTAGCTCTTTTGCAGAGATTTTACTTAAATACAACTTATAAAATAATACCACATTGTAATAATATAAAATACAACTAGATGTTTCTCTTAGCTACTCTGTCTTTATGCTATGCTAACTTCATATTTAACAAACAAAGTATATTGATTTAACTCTCAGCAAGAAAGCCAATATTAGTGAACTACTCCTTTAAACATCTGCAGTTCCCACAGTATGATGCTTTGATATATCTTGGCCCCCAACAATAAAGTATGGACATGATATTTAGTTTGTTGTTTGGACACTAAACGTGTACAAAATAACATTTTCTTTACAATGAAAACAACACACACTGCCTTTAGCCCAAAGTGAAATTCAGTTGTTCCTCATTTTTCGAGGAACCAAGCTGTGAAAACGCTGTGAAACTTCAACAGACACACAGCAATTTGAGAATCACTGTCTCAAAAGCTTGAAAGTGTGTAGTCCAATGTGATACGTCAACGTCATATAAATGTTCAGGCGCAGTGAAGCTGTCTGAACCAAACAGGATATGGACGAATCAAGTGCAATAAGATTAAGGAAGTGTAATATCCAGCACAGGAAATTGCCTCATTGGGTGCAACAACAGTCATGTTGCAGCACAGAGATCACCTGCAGTGGCTGCTCTGCTGACAGTCGAGGAACGTTAAAAGGTTCCTGGATCTACACCAAAACATCCTTGACCAATGGCTTGATGTTTAACCAAATTGTTCTGCTAATAAACAAAGACAGACAAATGGTCTTAAAACCAATCAGGTGACCAAATGAATATTGAAGCATGTTTTTCTTGCTGAAATCATTCCTCCTGTTCATACTGACCATTAGAAGATACTTTCATAATAAACTTACAATGTAAGTGATGTAGGACACAATCCACAGTTCTCCTTCTGTGCAAAAATGTATTTAAAAGTTTATCTGAAGCTAATATGAAGTTTCAGTCGTCCAAATGAGTCAAATCAAGTAGATATCTTTCAACGTTACAGTCTTTTTAGTGCCAAAGTCTTTTTGTTACTATACTTTCATCGCAGCTCAATAAGGAAACACAAAGAGGGAATTTGTTGCTAAAGACTGTAAATGTGGCAGATTTCCACTCAATATGACTAACTCAGACTGCTGAAGCCTCATTCAAGCTTCAAACAAACTTTTAAATGGATTTCGGCATAAATTGTTTGTGTAAACACACTTTGGACCCATCACTCACATTAAAAGCACATTTAAAGTTGATCTTTTAATAGTCAGTACAAACAGAAGGAATGATTACAGCGAGGAAAACCTCTTTCATTGCTCACAATGACTGACTGCTGCTTTAAGACAGACTTGAAAAATTGTGAACCTGCCCTTTAATTAACATAACACACACACATTGTTCTTTCCTTAACATACATGCACTCTTTTCTTTATGTTTTACTCCCTATATGTTTTGAAGATGAGCCCACATGTCATCTCTCCATCTACCACATGCAGTCTTTACCATAGTTGTGTGCACTCATTATCTCTTTTGGGTGAAGTCTCGCCTACACAGTTTGGGTTTCCTCTCTTGTTTCAGTTTCCTCATGCTGCTGTATGCACATTTAACTTAATCTAAAATGAACTTAAGACAGTTTTCTTTATGTGTTTTTGTTCTCTAGGCCATTCCTCAGATCTCATCTCTGTCCTGGTTCACCACTGTCGTGCCTCTTCTCCTCGTGCTGACGGTCACTGCTGCCAAAGATGCCACAGACGACATTGTAAGCACATTTATTAAAGTGTTTTTTTTAAGTGTTTTGTATTTTACATTCAGCAAATCATCACTATAACAATATTTGAGGTATTATTATATTGACAGTAAGAAAACTACAAATCACAGAGGATGTATTTAAATACTTAAGTAAAAGTATCAGTAGGCTACAACAATATAAACAATAGCTCATTAGTAAAAGTACTGCATGAAAAATCCCACTCAAGTAAAAGTGCATAAATATTAGCGGCAAAATAGTGGAATGACTTAATGACTGATATATTATTATAAATGACATCATTAGATTATTAATAATGAAGCATCAGTGTTAGAGCAGCATGTTACTGTTGTAGCTGCTGGAGGTGGAGCTAGTTTACACTACTTTATATACAGTTAGCTATTTTAGTCCAGTGGTTCCCAACCTAGGGGTGGGGCCCCTCCAAAGGGTCAGCAGATAAATGTGAGGGGTCATGAGATGATTAATGGGAGAGGAAGACAAAAGAACAAAGCTCTCTGATACACAAATCTGTTTTTGGACTTTGGACTTTTTGTTTTGCTTTGCAGTTCCCATCCAAGAGATCCTCAACCTGACCCAGTGGGCTTAGTTTACCTCAAATGAAGTTAATATTAACCACAAAAATGGCAGAAATGTACTTTTTTGTTCTGTTCACAGCATTTTGGAAGGCAATGGCAAACAACCCTTTGCTATTGAGGTGTGACAACTTATTCATTGGTCTGTTAGTGGAATATAAATAAAGTTAAAGGGGACATATTGTGCACTGGACTGGAATATCTCTTTATGATTAACAGTTTAAAAAGTTATCTTATATTGGCTCTTTATGCAGCCCCTCAGTTCAGCCTCTGTCTGAAACAGGCTGCTTTAGCTCCAGTCTCTTTTAGGCCTCTCGCCTGATGAGCACACTCTGTTCTGATTGGCCAGCTTCCAGATGTTGCTCCTCTACTTCGGCTGCTCCAGAGTTAGTCAGATTATACTTCTTTTTTCAAATTTTTTGCTCAAAATGAGAACTTCATTCCGAGTGGTTAAAGAGCGTGCCACTGATTCGAATCTGGCAGAGGACCTATTGCTGCAGGTCATTCCCTTCTCTCTCCCTGTTTCCTGTTGGCCTCTATGCAACTACTGTCCTTACAAAATAAAGTTAAATATTGGCCCAAAATAAATCTAATGAAAACTTCTCAAATATGTAGTACATGTTTGAGCCCGATCCAAAATATGAGAGTGAGGCCTGAGAACAATCTGATATCAGTAAGATTGTGAAATGGAGGTTATTTTGCAAATGAAGCATTCAAAGCAGACTGAAACTCTGGCTTCTGACTTTCAGGGAGCATTTTCAAAAGTATTCACTTCAGTTTTTGAACTTTTACTGACATTATAACTTTATATAAATGACAGAAAATCTTTTTTAAAAGCATGTTATGTCCCCTTTAACATATTTACCAGCTGGTCAAGGACAATCAGAAGTGATAATATGGTATGATATGATATATATCGGCCCTGCTGCTTGTCATCAAAACAGCAGACAACAGCAAACATTTGGCTCTATATCAGCTGTATATCAGCGGTATATACTGTGTATCCTGTGTATATCAGTCCATCTCTTGTACAAACAGACACAGTGTGCTATCTCCTGTTGCTCACAGTCACCATTTACTTTGTGACTGTGGGAAAAAAAACAGCTTTACTAACATGTACAAAACGCCTCCGACTCCCACTTCACCCATGCAATCTAATATTCAGTCACATTGTTTTGCGTAACAGTCACGCATGACGCCAATATTTGTCAGCAGGATCGCGTATCGGTCCGCTTAATTTCAAATGGGGGTTGCCACGGCGACGGTGTTTGATTAAGTTTTGATTCAAGCACATTTTCAGACCTCAGGCTGCAGCTTTGATTCCATTATTTGTTTTCAGACATTTGACAATAAGCAAGCACCCATGCATACACCATTCTTCCTTTTTGAGTTTAGGGATAGTTTGGTTAAATTGTTACTCAACATGAATGTTTCATCATAACTTGAGAAAAGGTTTTGAGGTACTTCTCCTTTACTGACAAAAGAGTATGTCATATAGGAGTGGATGCTGATTAAGAAATAACAAAAATTCCCTCCCTGATACTAAGACATGTCTCACAGTTGGATCTACGCAATAAGGCTGTCAGGAAATAGATTTTTTGGTTATTAATACACAAAATGTTTATTTTTCGATTCTCTGATTCATGAGACCTGGGCACAGAACGAAATGCACTTCATAAACAATGAAAGGAAAATGACTTTTTTCGTTTCAGCTGTCAAGGTCAACCAAACAAAAGTGTGTGTGTGTGTGTGTGTGTGTGTGTGTGTGTGTGTGTGTGTGTGTGTGTGTGTTTGTGTGTGTGTGTGTGTGTGTGTGTGTGTGTGTGTGTGTGTGTGTGTGTGTGAAAAAACCTAATGCCAAACCACCGAGAGGAAATTAGTTGATGTCATGAGTTAAACATTAGCTCGAGGAGGAGAACAAGAGTCTTTTTGTTTTTCAAACGGCGGTGATCTTGAACAATCCTCACCGCCGGTACACATCTGTTCTTATAGTAAGGACACCGGGTTTAAGGCTTGAGTCGCTCTTTGCATTGACTCCAAACTGACCGTGTGTGACGAGGTAGATGACCTTGCCACCTCCTTTCTTTGAAATTTTTTTACAAGCGGCCGCCTGCTGAACTGCAGCAATGTAGGAATGTAGCAGAGATGTCGTTTCAATGACTCAACCTATTCAGAAAGTATTGTGTAAAAGCTGTGTAATGTCAGATAATAGAAAATTATGAAAAAGGGCAAAGAATACTGATAATGACTCTTATTTTTTTAATTTTGTTGATGACATCATTTGATTTTATGTCCAAAGATAAAGGTTCAGCAGTTTAAATATTGAGATAAGATGATTTTTCGGGTGGATTTTTGAGCAATCCTATCATTTCACAGTTAAAACAATGATCATATAATTCAGTGGTATTCAAATTTGGGTTATTGACCCCCAAAAAAGAGTCCTTAAATACATTTCAAGGCTTGACACAAAATTATGCTTAGTTTTTTATGACTCTGCTCTAATCTTTGCACATGGAAACAAAAGTCTGAAATAGGTTGAAATAGATCATAACTGGTAAGACATACTGTTTGCAACTGATGACAAGGAGTTCATATAGATATTATTTTGGTTTTAAGCCAAAGAAGTTCAGAACCAATTATCTAACTGTTGTCATTCATTAGGACGGTAACCAAAATCAAATACATTGTTCTTTCACATGAGTCGGCCTTTCAGTCGACCAGACTTCATAGAAATCAGTTCATAGTTCAGTTTAGGTGCCCTGTCAAGTTAAATAAAGTAACAGCCTGAAAGTACAACATAAAACCCAAACAAACAAAACCCTGGTTTGACAGTATTGAAATTTCTTTTAATTTTTAACTTTCTTTTATTTGTAACATGACCCATGTCTGCTGCAGTTTCACTCTGCCAGTTCAGACCAGATTTACACCCTGTGGCTTCTGCATTTAGGGGGAAAAAAACAAGGAACAAGGAAGTCTGCTACGGACAAAGCAGGGCTTCCCCCAAAATGTGAGAAATAAATAAATAGATAAATCATAACAGAGGAAAATAGAAGGATGAAGTAGGAAACTCAACACACACACATACACAAGTGCCTCAAGGAAGAAACTACTGGGTAAGGGGAAAAAAGTAATAAAGCTATAAAAAGATGATTAACACCAGATTGTAACATGATGTCAGATAATTACAGCAGTAAAACCACCTGTCAGCACTGTTTGTCTCAGTGGCTGACGCTCCGTCTCACACACAGAAAAAGGTCAGAAACTTTAAGCTACAGTTTTGTAAGTTTTTTCCTATATTCGTTGTTATTATGGAGAAGGGATTTCAAAGACTTCTGTGTCCCAGGCAGAAGGTTTTTTAAGTGAGCCTCGCCCCTGGAACCAATCACAGAAGGTCAGAATCAGGGATGGGAGCTCATGGCTGTTGATTAATATGTTAAAACACTTGTGCAAGCTCCAGGGGCGTCGGCTGGACTGATTCTTCCCCATTAAAACACTTCTGAAAACTGTGTCTAAATCAACATTTCCATGCATTTTTTTCTTGCATGTGAGTGTGACACATTGCACTGAAATCAATACACTGGGTGCAGCTGGGCGGAGGAGGAGGAGCAGAGACTCATGCAGGCGTTAGCTTAAACTTGAACTTGCATATTGTAACTTTAGCCGCAGACAGAAGAGAGGGTAATAGGTTCATTTTTAGCAAACTATAGTTGATGGGAGTTCCCCTTTTAATTCGGTAACTCCAGCATCATGTGGTATCTGTTCCTACTAGCTTGCAGTAACTCAAGTTGTTTATCTGTGTGTGTGTGTGTGTGTGTGTGTGTGTGTGTGTGTGTGTGTGTGTGTGTGTGTGTGTGTGTGTGTGTGTGTGTGTGTGTGTGTGTGTGTGTTATCTGTGTGTGTGTGTGTGTGTGTGTGTGTGAATTGCAGAATCGCCACAGGAGTGACAATCAAGTCAACAACCGGAAAGTCAAAGTCCTCATTGATAGAAAGTAAGTATGTGTGCAAACCTACAGTAATAATCTTCTACCTCTGCTTGGGATTCCCCAGGAGCTCCGAAGTTGCAGCATTTGTACGTTTCATCTCTAAAAGAAAGTACAAATCGAACATTCCTAACATATTCGACATAGTAGATGTCTCAGGTCAACAGGATACAAAACAAGCAGCTCCCCATCATCCTGCAGCTGCTTCCTGCGACGCAAGTTTAGATTATTTAGCACAGAAGGAATACACGGATGGGTCAAAATACAGGAATATACAACAGATGTCAAAAATAGACAGGTCATAAAAAGGTGAAAGTGGGTTTGTAATTTTAGACATTAGAAGACAAAGCGGAGGAATGAAATTGTTGGCAGTATATTTTACTATATATTCCAAGACTCCTTTTTAGTCTGTTAACATTACAAAAAAAAAATCTACAATCAGAGCCAAAATATGGATATTTTAAGCACTGATGTCATAAATCCAAATCTAGCACAACCCCACCCAACCATTTTTCTTCCACTTTTCTTTTGTGTAAATGTTACATCTAAATGATCGTCTAAAGACTGTTTCAAAGCCCACTCAGACTTGACATAGATATATTTCTGGTGTATAAATACTAAACCCTTTAAAGTTTTCTAAGTTTGTTTTGTTTTTGTCTAAGACCAACGTTTGAAATATTAAATAGAGATATAAAAAGTTTTATGAAAGCCCAAAATATGCATTTTGTGCCTATGAAAGGGGCTCATATTCCCATGACCTCAGCATGCTTTAGGCTTGTTTATACTGATATTAGATGAAAGTGAAGTATTAATATTTGTTTGTATTGGTATTTTTAGGTATTTTTAGATGATACATGTCCAAATATTTGCTTCAGCACCACCCTACCAATATAACGCACCAAAGAAAATACCATTGTTTGTGTGGGTGCAGAAACACACCAACATACAGCAACAAAGTGAGCGGTTTGATTACCACTCAAAGCACCAACTGTATTTTGGGTTGTTTGGTGCCCCAGATTTAATGACCCTCCTCCCGGGTCGGCTCCTGTTGGCTGCTGGGCAGTAGCTCTCTGCCGTCTGTTTATGGCGCCACGGGAAGCAGCTGCGGGGCTCTAAGAGGACTTTTCTTCCTGTTGATCTGACTGCTTAAGTTGTGCCAGGAGCACTCGATTCGGCATCAACAAAAGTCAAGTTTTTACAATGAAAGGAATCATGTGAGAATTATTTTCAAAACGAGTGGCCTGAAATCAATCAAGCTTTATTCATATAGCGCCTTTCATACCGGTTATTGTAGTTCATAGTGATTCACAGCTGATGATAAGACAGGACAAGTGTGAACCAAGGATAACGTCAAGAGAGCGAACAAAAAAGAGGAAGGAACAAATACAAAAAAACAATTAGAGACCAAAGAGGGTGAAGTTTAATTTGAGATTTAAAAATATAGGGTGGTACTATTAGTGAGTTGATTATTTTTTCAATAACTCAATTAATCATCTATTCTCTAAGAGTTGAGAGAACAAAGGCACAACTAACAGAGAGCTGAGTGGTGACTATATATTTTATTTGGCTCAGTAACGGTGTAAAGCCTCAACAGGTTGTCAATATAACTGAGATGAAAACAGCACAAAAATATTTTAATCCTTCAAAGAAAAAAAAGTGTAGAATTGAAATTATGTGACCAAAACTCAACTGACACTAAAAAAGATGCCAAGTTAAAATTATTTATTGTAAAAAAAACGGTCAAATAATTTACTTAATAAAGTGCGCTAACAAAGTCTGACCTGTTGAGTCGAAGCAGTTTGATGATTTTTTTTAAAAAGTAGCAAACTAGAAACAGCCTGAAACAAACGATGGCTGCTGCTCAGAGTTGATCCACAGTGTTTAACTTTGAAATATTGCTCCTACTGCAAAACTCCTGGAAAACGTCAAATGTGTGTCTCAGCCAAGTATGAAAAACTCACTTTCATCGGCAGAACAGAGACAGAGACAGATAATACAGGAAACCGACAGGAGCATGCAGCCAAGGAAAGTGACTAATACCGGGATGACCCTGGTGTCCAGCGTTTTTTCATGGCCCCTCTGATAGTTTATTTCCTGACAAACCTCAAAAAAGTGCACAACACACACACACACAGTTCAAACATTCACTTCACTTACCAACCTGTATCCTCTTCTCAGGCTACGGAGTGAAAAATGGATGGAAGTCCAAGTGGGAGACATCATCAAGCTGGAAAACAACCAGTTTGTCACAGTGAGTGAACTGGAGAAAATGTGTCTTATTCCATTTCCTTGCTGCTTTGTTTACTTTTTGTAATATTTACATATATATTTGCTTTTTCTTTTGGCTTTTGTATTCATTTGTCACTTTAATTGATTTTATTTACTCATGCAAAGAAAGTCATTTCCAGTTAAATATAGATAGATAAAGGTTTTTAGCTGGTTTTGAGCTTCTGTTTCATGGCCAAAACAGCAGAAATTAATCTGCAGGGATTCTTTTTTTATAGAAAACTTAAGTAGATTACAGATCTTTTGTTATTGCCATTAAAAAACCACATCAATCAATTGGCGCTTTTCCACTACACAGTTCCAGCTCTACTCGGCTCGCCTCGATTCGACTCGGCACGGTTCCAGGACAGACCTTTTCCATTACAAAAAAGTACCTACTCAACGTGGGCGGGGTCGTCATAGCACGGCTCCGCGAAACTGCTGTGACTTCGTTTTATACGCGACACAAAACACATAAACAATGGAGGACATTGAGGCAGTGGTGTACTTGCTGCTGTATGTGGCTTTTTGTCACACATTAAGCAAGAAAAATTGAGCCGTATGGCTGTAACTATGGTTGCAACGCTGCTGCCGGTATTTAAAAATGCCAGGTTTGATTCTTGTGTGGGACGGCTCATGACTCGTCCAGCGACAACTCTTCTGACCAATCAGTGGCCGGCAGTCTGTTGACGTCACATTTAGTATCGGCTTGGCTCGCTTGGAACCTCACCAGAGCAGGTACTAAAAAAGTACCAGGTACCAGGTACTTTTCCCTAGTGGAAACGCAGTCGAGGCGAGTCGTGCTTGAACTGTGTAGTGGAAAAGCGCCAAATGTTACTGATCACAGTGATATGATTTCCATGCACACACGCAGCTCTTGCCTAAATATGTTTGACATTGTTCAGTATTTCCAGTATGCTGGATTTCAAGGCTGTTTTTCTTTCATTATCTGATGATGATGTGCGATACGAACCCATGTCAGGGTTGTTACTCTCTTATTTGATTTGCTTATTAAATTATGTGAATCTATCAGCAATAAATCGGTCTTCTGCTGCTGTGTCATTTCAGGCCGACCTCCTCTTGCTCTCCAGCAGTGAATCGATGAACCTGGTGTACATCGAGACAGCAGAGCTGGATGGGTGAGTCTAAGTTTGTGTGTGAGTGAATTCATGACGTGAGCTTATTTAAACATATTCAATCACATATGCACACTGTGATTTATATTGTCTCATTTAGCTAGTGTCTCATATCTGCTGACTACATACTGTTCCTATTCTTTCTGCTTCTTGTCATCGTCTGTTTCTTTTTATCTTTGGGCCAACATCTTCTCTTCCTGTTCGCCTTTCACCTCTCTCTCCTCCTCTTTCTTTCATAAACATCTGCTAATGCTCCCTTGCTAATCCTCCTTCTCTTCCTCCTCTTCTACTTTTTCTCATTCATCAGAGAGACTAACCTGAAGGTGAAACAGGCCCTGCCGGTGACAGGAGACCTGGGGGATAATATTGAAAAACTGGCAGGCTTTGACGGTAAGACTCACGCTGCTGGAGAACTTGAAATGGTGGATTTAGTTTTTTTCTGAGCTGCATCTGAAACCTAATGTGTCATCTTTCTCTCTCTTTTAAGGCGAGGTACACTGTGAAGCCCCCAACAACCGCCTCGACCGCTTCACAGGAACGCTAACTTTCGCCGGTCAGAAATATTCACTGGACAATGAGAAGATCCTGCTGCGAGGCTGCACCCTGAGGAACACAGAGTGGTGCTTTGGACTGGTGCTGTTTGGAGGTGAGGAGGATGTTTCACAGACATTGACGTTCAATTTTAAGAAACCAGTTATCTTAAAACCATGTGACTTTCGTAAGAGAGAAATATGAAAGCACAACGTCAGATATGAATCTTATCTCACGTCATGCTACACTAAGCATTCAGATGTGAGAGCAATTGAGGCCTTACTCGTTTCTGTTCCCTTTTTGCAGGTCCGGAGACCAAGCTGATGCAAAACTGTGGCAAGACAACATTCAAGAGGACCAGTGTAGACCGTCTGATGAATGTCCTCGTCCTCTGTGTGAGCCTTCTGCGTCTTTCAGTTTTATCTGATTCCAAAATCACCAATATTATTTTGTAATCGGTGTGTGTGAATAAGAGCTATAAGTAGTATGAGAATATTAAGTAGCTATTGAAGCTTTGAAATCAATGCTTAAAGCTGAATCAGGTCATTACATTAGAGGAACTTGCAAGAAGCCCGCTTTAAAATTTCAGTTCTCACTGCTCTGTCTGACGTGTTAAATGTCTCCAGCGGCAACAAAAGAAACAAAAGAAAGTACGCCACCTACAGAAACTACACTTTCATCCAGCAGAATATAAAAAGGAAAGCTCACAGTCCTACCTACACTGTTTGATAAACAGGTGGCAGGTGGAACATGTAAATTATGCAGTTCATAAACTTTCTGCAACCTTTGTAACCTCCTGCACAGTTAGATGTTATCAGTATTTATGTTTTATGTCCAAACTTCCCTTTTTGTTAACCACATTAAAGTTCAGTACAGTCAAATACATAACTGAAGAGTTCTGCTTTTTGGTTTTTTCTGCTGATCATAATTCATAATACACTCGTTGGAAACATGTTCATAAAGATTTCTG
This sequence comes from Scomber scombrus, assembly GCF_963691925.1. Lineage (NCBI taxonomy): Eukaryota > Metazoa > Chordata > Actinopteri > Scombriformes > Scombridae > Scomber > Scomber scombrus. The sequence goes on from NC_084973.1 coordinate 27,827,523, forward strand.
AATTAACAAACACCATTGGTAAACGTTAATTATTTAGATTAAATTGTGTTTTTGAGTAAATAAATGTCTTAAAAGAACTGTCAATGAATTTGAGAGTAATAAGAGACTGTTTGGGTGTGTTTTGTGGTGGGGCAAATCTTTTACGTAAATTTGGATTTAATCCTTTAATTTGGGCAAGAAATGTAAAGAAACACCTCTGAGCTCCAGATCTGCCTTTGACATTTAAATTCTTCCAATTCAAATTGACATTTATTTTTCTTAAATCTCACCTCTTTGTCTTCTCTGTGCAGATTTTTGGTTTCCTGGCCTTCATGTGCGCCATCCTGGCCGTAGGAAACTGCTTCTGGGAGCTTAACGAGGGCTCGGAGTTCACAGTCTTCCTGCCGAGGCAAGACAACAACGATGCTGGCTTCTCTGCCTTCCTCACTTTCTGGTCCTACGTCATTATCCTCAACACTGTGGTGCCCATCTCTCTCTATGTCAGGTTTGTGAAGTTGAAATTTATTTAATTAGATACAAAACTTGGCGTTAAATTACATCCAAAATAGTACAAAAATGTACAAAATGTATAAATAACAAGATCAACTCTTTCTCACTCCCTGTATCCACATCTCTCGGCAGTGTGGAGATCATTCGGCTGGGGAACAGTTACTACATCAACTGGGACAGGAAGATGTATTACCCTCGCAGCGACACTCCTGCCGAAGCTCGCACCACCACGCTGAACGAAGAGCTCGGCCAAATCAAATACGTCTTCAGTGACAAAACGGGGACACTCACCCAGAATATCATGATCTTCAACAGGTGCTCCATCAACGGCAAATCGTTCGGTGAGATTCAAAAGGTTTTTGTACACCTTTCCAACTGACTCGAATGTCTTCTGCAATTAAGTTCAGGTTTTAAGGCTCAGTATATCTTAGACCAGTAACTGTAGAGACTTGAGGGTTCTTTAAGATCTAAAAAAAAAAGAACATTTTAGCGTTTCTCACTCAAATAAATAGCAACAGAGACATTAATAGCTGTTAAAAGCTGTTTCTTAAGGACTCACTTCTTCAGGTTCTTTCATGTTGGCTGGTGTTTGTTATTCTTAAAGTTTTAAACTTGGCGTTCAACTGATGATTATTTTCATTGTTGATTATTTCCTCTATTAAAAAGTGCTTGTTCCAGAAAATTGTGGTAAAAAATGTTGATCACTGTTTCCCAAGGATAAGCTGATGACATCCTCATATATCTTGTCTTGTCCACAACACAAAGTTATTCAGTTTATTGTCATAAAGGACTAAAAAAAACCTGAAAATATTAGATTTTGAGAATCTGTAAAAGATGACTCAAATCGATTATCAAAACAGGTGATTCATTTAATAGTTGGTAACTAATCAGCTAATTTAGACTGTACATACAGCATTTCTGATTTATTTTCTTCTTCTTTTCAGGTGAGGTGTACGACTTCACAGGCCAAAGACTAGAAATTAATGAGGTAAGTTGGACTCAGGTGATGCAAATTCAAGTTTTCATACCTAACCCACAAATTAGGTTGTCTGTCGCACCCTGTGTAGACGACTATATGCTCGATTCGCTGATAATGCCCCATCAGTAAGACAAAATCACAGCATCAAATACTTTTTCTGAATATATACAACTGAAGCTATTTAGATAAGGTTTTGGAAAGATCACAGTGGAAAAAAACTCATGTTGACTCTTCTCTGGCAGTGAAGTCAGGATCCTTCTCATCCGCCCAGCTCGGCGTCTTACTCACTTACTGCTTAACATACACTCAGGTCATTTTTAAGATGTTTGAATAAACAGTCTCTGGGATTTTAAGTATGTTATTTATTTTGTTCCCTGGCTTTCCCATCAGATTACAACAGTGGTCCTTTATTTTCTTTGACTCAATGATTTACAAACACCACAGATATTTAAACTGAAAACAGGCGTCATGAAATCATCGAGGAGCCGTTACAGATTGTTCTAATGTATTCAGGGCTAGCTAACTCATGTGGTTTAGACTAGACTTTTATCTTTTAAAGCATATTTTGAACATATTGGTCTTCCTGTCTTCCAACATCGAGGTGATCATGGTGGGGTTTCGTCGTGTTTGGCGTGCGAGGCTTCGGATCAAACTAGTCAACTGAAAAATTCCTTAATCTCTCTTCCTCTGTCTTTTTTTTTTTTTTTGGCCTCTCCCTTGGTTTTTTCTCCTCTCCTCCTCCTTCTCACCAGTATACAGAGAAAGTGGATTTCTCCTTCAACCCACTGGCGGACCCTCGCTTCGCATTCCACGATCACGCCCTTGTGGAGGCGGTGAAGCTGGAGAACCCAGAGGTCCACTCCTTCTTTAGACTGCTGGCCCTCTGCCACACTGTCATGGCCGAGGAGAAGAAAGAAGGTGAGGGGAGGTGATGTGTGAAACACTGATCATGCATATGCAGAGATTTTATTATATTATCAATGAAGGTGATTTTATTTCTATAACAGAGAATCTACAAATGTGGATCACAAGTCAGTGTTTCAGAAAGTAGGAAGTGACAAAAAACTATCTAATTGTGTCTCCAGGTGAGCTTTTCTACCAGGCCCAATCTCCAGATGAGGGAGCGTTGGTAACAGCGGCCAGAAACTTTGGATTTGTCTTCCGCTCACGTACGCCGGACAGCGTTTCCATCGTGGAAATGGGAAAGCCATGCACCTACGAACTCCTGGCCATCCTGGATTTCAACAATGTTCGCAAGAGGATGTCGGTCATAGGTAAATATGTGATTGATGAAATGTGATTTCTCATAGAGGCTCTTGTGACCTGATTTCATACTACTACCCATATTTGTCCTTTGTGTGTGTGTGTGCATGGGTTTTCTGCTTTTAATCCACTTTGAGATAAAATATTAGAGGATTATGGCAAAAATGTCTAAGTGGTGTAACCATAAAAACTTTGTACCAAATAATTAAACTTGCTTAAAAACACAAAATTCTCAATAAAACACCATATCAACTAGTTTGGCATGAATTTAGATTATAACTTTTTATATTAAATAAAGGTAATGGAATACAATTGTTCTAAATATTAAATCTGCTTAAATACACTGTAGATAGATAACATATTTGATATTTATCATTCTTTTGTGGTTACACCATTTGACATTTTCAGGAGTCTTACTTTTGGTAAAAAATGGTGCAAATGTCATTTCAAATGACCTAAAACCAACAAAAACACGAAATGTACATTTTAGCAATCCTGATGCTACTTTTAGGACAATTTGTATATATATATTTGAATTCCTCATCTTGCCAACCCTTATTTGTCGTACAGTTCGGAGTCCAGAGGGAAAGCTTTTTCTCTACTGTAAAGGAGCAGACACGATCATCTATGAGAGGCTGCATCAGTCCTGCAAAAAGCTGATGGACGTCACCACTGAGCACCTTAACGTCAGTAATATTTCTGTGTACATGTGTGTTTTTTAATGACAGAAACAAAAAGAGAGAGAGCTATATTTGAGATGCTTCATTTGCTTTTTTTCCTTCTGCCTTCATGGTAGACGTTTGTGTCTCCGTGCCTGTCTTCTTCTGCTTTCTTTATGCGTCGAGTGTGTTTATGTTCTTTGACAGATGCATCCTAATGTGCATATATCCCATCCAGCTGTGGACGTAACATTGTATGGGGTCCACAGAGGAGTCATCCAAAAACCACCTACTGCCCTAGAGGCATAAATAATTGATACAAACTGCTTCCAGGAGGGCAGATAAGAACAAGAAAAAGAGGTTTGATCTTAAAAGAAGATCATAATTAACCAAGAGTTTAATAAAGACAGATGACAGAAAGATAATTTGCTTAAATACAACTTTTTAAAAAATGTGTTTTTACTGGAAGCAGAGATTTAAAGGAAGTCACTGAGATAGCAAGACATATTTCAACAGGGAGGCTCTTCCAAATTGCTCAGTTAGTTTAACCTCGTGTTGACTTCCATGCAACTTTTGTCCTCTTGGGTGAAATTGACCCAGTTTGGTTTGACTGTTCGTAAAGCTTAAGGTATAAATTATCACCAAATTCTGTATTAGTTGGACTTCATTCCAACTTATTACCACAGGTTTTACACATATATTTTGGAAATTATGAGCCTCATTTAAATGATATACCTCATTAATACCTTAATGTCTGATGTCCTTCTGAGTCAAAATCGATCTGAGGACAAAAGGAGGGCTGAAAAGTTAAGACTGTGAAACTTCTAAGAGTGTTCAATTTTCTGTACTGTTTATCCTCTTGAAGGTCACTTGGGGGCTGCGGCCCATCTCGGCTGACAGTGGGTGGGAGGCGGGGTACACCCTGGGCAGGTCTCCAGCCAATCACAGGGCTATTATAAAAAATCTTAAATTCAGCTCTTAAATCAATTGAAAGACCAAACCAAGAGGCTAAAATGGGGCTTATATTTGTGATCTCTCATCCCATAAATGGACCAAAACCAACAATGTGTTTATGGTCTCCTTTTCCATGTCTATAACACTCATCACCAAGACTATTGGTTCCTAATATAATGGTATTAAAATAGGTTACAAATGCATAGTTGTGCCATTAAAAAATGCTGCATTTGGTGGGGACTATTTTCAACTGTGGATTAATACACATTTGGTGCTCTAAAGAGTTTTTCGCCTCTACTTTCTGCAGTTCTCTCTTCTTCTCTTGTTTCCACTGGCTGTCTGTAACTATCTGTTTCTTTTCTCTCTTGTTCAGTTCTTTTTGCACAAAAGATAAACACTCCATTTATCATCTGTTCTTCGCCTCCACTGTGAGACGATTTATTAGATGAGTCAAATTTACACAGCTGAGCACATTAGTTTGAGTTCTGTTATATGTACAAATACCAAAAGCTTGTGAGTGAGTCCCTCCAGGAAGCTTTTGTTATATTTACACAATACTATGTGTGCAACGTTCGTCCATACTCATCATGTATGTGCTTGCTGCTCTGCAGGAGTTTGCAGGGGAAGGCCTGCGGACACTGGCCCTGGCCTATAAGGATCTGGATGAGGAGTATTTTCGCCAGTGGAAAAAGAGACACCATGAGGTCAGCACTGCACTGGACGACCGGGAGGAGAAACTGGAACAGCTGTATGAAGAGATTGAGAAAGATCTACTGGTAGGTAAAAATAAAAAAGGATAAAAAATAATCATGTTTCAATAAAATACAAACTACCCAAACTTTGACAGTCCCCTGCGACACAGCATGTTGATGATATATGTGAACATGTGTGTCCAGTTGCTGGGGGCAACAGCCATAGAGGACAAGTTACAAGACGGAGTACCTCAGACTATTGAGCTGCTGGCCAAAGCCGACATCAAAATCTGGGTTTTGACTGGTGACAAGCAAGGTACGTTATCTCAATTAAAACCAGACTCAGGAGGTATCATTACTCTGACAATCACTGACTGTAATGGAATACAATTGTTCTAAATATTACATTTAATCTGGGGAACCATGTACATCAAGAACCATTTACTTTTTTTTTAAATTAAGTAATTATTTGTAAGATATTTTTGAATTGCTGATTCACTGACCCAGAGACATTCTAGTAATTCAAGTTAATTAGTTAATTAGACTACAATTATGTGGTTATGGCCATCATTTCTATCTTATGACTACAATGTGGGAAGACAGTGACACCAATAAGTCAGAAAGCGAAAAAAACGTGAAACCTTCAAAATTGTATTTACTTATTGTTTTATTTAACCCTAACCCTAACCCTTATTCAGTCATGTAGTCTAACTGGTGTTGATCATTTTTGACACAGAAACTGCAGAAAACATTGCTTACTCATGCAACTTACTGCGGGAGGAGATGGATGAGATCTTCATCGTCGCCGCCAACTCACCTGATGACGTCAGACAGGAATTGAGGTCAGAGGACGTTTTCGGTTCAGTAATTGTCTTTTTTTCACAAGTTTATAATTAAACATTTAAAAAAACACATCTGCTGATTATTTATATTTCTTGTTGGAGCAGAAATGCACTAACCTCCATGAAACCAGGTGCACCAGATGATTCGGTGTTTGTGCGAGGGAGGACTCTGGGTAAAGGTGTGAAAGCAGTCAGAGACGAGGAGGTAAACGGAGAGTATGGCCTGGTTATCAACGGACACAGCCTGGTACGTAATGAGACGTTTTTTAATGACTGTTTAAGCTGTCACTTAAAATATCATTCATATCTGGAGGTTAATCAGAGTATCTAATTAACACATTATTAGCTTCTTTTTTATGACAGATGTAATGAATTTGGGTGAATTTTCTTTTGGGTGTGTTTGTTATATAATCAGTCATTCAAGTGTCCAAGGGTGCAAGAGTAACCACACTTTCATTAAATCATGAGGGAATGATTAATACCACCTTAAAATAAATGTCATCACCACCTGTTGCTTCCAAGCTCATATTGTGCCTGCTTATTACCCCCTAGTGATATTTAAAGAAAATGGAAATCTAAGCCTTTGCATAATTCCATCCTTGCCTAAATTTTTCATCAATCCCCCCCTTGTGGTCCCTCAGGCGTACGCCCTGGAGAGTAGCATGGAGCTGGAGTTCCTGAGGACGGCGTGTATGTGCAAGACAGTGATCTGCTGCAGAGTTACGCCCCTGCAGAAGGCGCAGGTGGTACAGCTGGTCAAGAAGTACAAGCAGGCAGTCACACTGGCCATAGGAGATGGAGCCAATGATGTCAGCATGATTAAAGGTACCAGCAGAGAGACAAACTCTTGGAGAACAAAAAAAGCAGGAAAAGATCCAGATATTTTTCTCAGGAGTTGTCAAGAGGCCAGAAACACAACTCCAAAAAAATGCTAATGTTGCTCTGTTCTGTGTCTGCTGGATTTGTGTAAGTAGGGCTGCCAATGCATCAGTTCAGAGGCATTAACTTAATCTGTCTTGTGGTTTTGTTTCATCCATCTTCTTATCTACACATAGTTTGGTCTTGCAATCAATATTTCGATAATCTAAACAGATTTCAAAATGTATGTGTGTGTAAAAATCATTTTCATTGGTTGCATTTTATACAGCTGAGTATAAGAGAGGATACTATTGGTATCGGTGTCACTTTAAGGATACTGGTATCGGTATTGTTGTTATTGTAATTCTTTAAATGAGACCCAGGCCTAGTATACAGTGACAAAGTTAACAAAAAGAGTGATTCAACAGGCTAAAATGAGAGTGGAGTTTGCAGTTTCTTGACCGATGATTCAAATCATTTAGGTGAAGAGGGCATCTCAACTTACAACTTCACAACACCTGCTTTTGTGGTTTATTTCTGCCCCCTAGTGGAATTATGCACCTTTAAATAGAATTAGTCCTATTCTAAAACCTGTAGAGATTTCAACATGGCAGTAACTTCTATGAACCATATTACGCTCAGGAACTCAGGAATACATGTTTACATCATTATATCAAATGTGTGTTTGGATGAAGAGAAATGCAAACTTCCTTCTCTTCTTCATCACTTTCTGTCCACCCAGTGGCCCACATAGGCGTGGGTATCTCAGGTCAGGAGGGCATGCAAGCCGTGCTGTCCAGCGACTACTCCTTCGCCCAGTTCCGCTTTCTGCAGCGCCTTCTTCTGGTGCACGGCCGCTGGTCTTACTTGCGTATGTGCAAGTTCCTGCGCTACTTCTTCTACAAGAACTTCACCTTCACCTTGGTCCACTTCTGGTATGCCTTCTTCTGCGGCTTCTCAGCCCAGGTGAGAGAGTAAAGGGATGGGGAGAGGGAGACGGGAGATGAGGGTAGATGAGGACAAGGAGAGTGGAAACAGAGGAGTTCATAAATATGGCATCATATAAGACTATAACAAATACAGTCCATTCTTTAACTTACTGTACAGTTAGTCTGTAGTCAGTCTACTGATAATTTCACTCTCCTTCCTCCTCAGCATACTTTGACTGCTGTAATGGTTTTGTTTTTAAGTACATACCTCCTCATTTACTGTTCACATGGCTATCTCACTTTGCAAAAATAAACCTATGTAAATGTAAAAAAGAAAGGGGTGGTGAGAGGAAGAGGGGAAATATGAAGAAATAAAGCAATACAAGAACTCAGGTAAAAATGCAGGAAAGATAATATACTATAATATAATATGATACAATAATGTTTCTTTTATTAATGTTTATGCAAATAGCATCGAAACAAAAATAGCACCTGCAACCAAATACAACAAAATGGATACAATTGCAGAAAATTAATTAATACAAGAAAATAATGATCATATATGAAAAAGAAAAGAAAAAAACACAGCAGAATGTTATAACCAGATAACAAGGATTAATAATTAGACATCAGTGACTGTGTATAGTTAGTTAAAACTGTATTGAATTTGAGAAGTTTAAAGAAGTTTTTCAAATGTTCTCTTTTGCTTTTTCAGACGGTGTACGATGAGTGGTTCATAACTCTCTACAATCTGGTGTACACAGCATTGCCGGTATTGGGAATGAGTCTGTTTGATCAGGTAACAGTTTCATCTGTGTTTGAATAGTATAGTATACAATTGTGGGGTTTTTTGGGGGGGGGTTTTATTGCTAGAGAGAGACAAATAATAAGAGTTGCAAGACAGAGTGAAATAAACAAAAACTCACATGTTGTCACTCTTTGTCTCCCCCTGCTGGTCAGGATGTGAGCGACGTGTGGAGTTTCCAGCACCCAAAGCTTTACAACCCGGGTCAAGTCAATGATTACTTCAGCAAGAAAACCTTCTTCAAGTGTGCCATTCACAGCTGCTACAGCTCCTTTATGCTCTTCTTCGTCCCTTATTTTGCCATGCACGACACAGTGAGGGACGACGGGAAGGATGCTGCCGACTACCAGTCCTTCGCCCTCATCACCCAGACCTGCCTGCTCTTCGCCGTCAGCATCCAGGTATTGAGAACTAATCTAACCTTTAGCACTGTCTTTTACATTTCCTGATATTTTTTCATCATGTTTAGAATAACTCGAATTATCAGTTTTCTAAACATGTTTCCTCTCTCTGTCTTTAGTTGGGGTTGGAGATGTCCTACTGGACGGCGGTTAACACCTTCTTTGTTTTGGGCAGCCTGGTCATGTACTTTGCTGTCACCTTCGCCATGTACAGTAACGGCATGTTTCTCATGGTGCCGTCAGCTTTCCCTTTCATAGGTGAGTAGTGAGATCTCGCCAGCTTTGGGCTGGTGGCTGCAGTTCACTGAATTTACTTTAAAGGACAAGTTGAGAGTTTTTCACATCTGTCTTAAAACAGCAGTCAGATGTCCTTATGAACACTGAGAGAGGTTTTCCCCACTGTAATCATCCTTCCTGTTCATACTGACTTTTAAAAGATTCTTGTTAAATGTGCTTTGAATATAAAAGATTTGGGCTGAGGTAGCATCAAATTCCCTCTTTGTGTTTCCCTGTTGAGTTGTGGTGGAAGTATAGTAACAAAAAGAGGGACTTAGAAGATAGAAGATATCTACTTGATTTGACTCATTTGGACGGCTGAAACTTCATATTAGCTTCAGATCAACTTTTAAATACATGTTTTGCACATAAATTGGACTGTGGATTTTGTCCTCCATCACTTATATTGTAAGTGTATTATAAAGGGGTCTTCTAATGGTCAGTATGAACAGGAGAAATGATTACAGCAAGAAAACATGTTTCAGTCTTTATTTGGGCTTCTGAAAGTTGTTTTAAGAAAGACTCGTGGATGTGAATTGTTTATGAGGCTATAAGGTAAAGGTCATGCTTATTTGCCTCCATAAACCTCTTCCATCTGCATCTCCAACTTTGCCTCCATCTGATATGGAGTGATACCACTGAATTTGAATTTAATGTTGTATTCAACAGCTGTTGCAAACACAGCAAATTCAAATTCATCTGAGTTGTAGGAACTGAAACATCCTAGAACGTCTCTCATGCTCTTCATCAGTCTGTCACAGTAGCAAGGATTAAGTAAGCTAGAGGAGGACATTATATTTACATTACTTATATTAAACTTTCTTATTGCATTTCATTTGTATTTTAATGTCTTATTTGCCACCTTTAAAGCATATTGAGTTGCTTGAATGTATGCATTAAGGGTTCAGGTTTGATAGTTAAGAGATTATACATGTTTGAAGTTAATAGATGATCATCACAAGTGTACAAATATACATTTTTTTTTACCGTATGCGTCTTTTTATGCAGGCACAGCGCGGAACTCTCTGAACCAGCCGAATGTTTGGCTCACAGTCCTCCTCACCTCCTTCCTGTGTGTCCTTCCTGTGATCACCTATCGCTTCTTAGCGATTCAGCTCTGCCCCACCATCAACGATATGGTACAGACACATCAGATCTATTCTGCTCTTATATATAAGAAGTTGTAAAAAAAGGCAGTATATTTAGAGTAAACACACCAAATGCAGCCTCTGTTGTTGCTTCTTGGAAACAGCCAGCAGCAAAATCAAATATTTCCTCAAAGTTTTTTGGACACATGTGCCTCTTTCCAACATTTTGACTTTGCCACTATTTTCCAACTTTTTCTAGGTGATGTTTAAGGTGAGACAGGCCAAAGCGAAACTTCCGCCTCCATCTCGGCGCACCCGCATCCGCCGCACCAGCACCCGCCGATCAGGCTACGCGTTCTCGCACGCGCAGGGCTACGGGGACCTGATAACGTCAGGCCGACTTCTACGGCGTCCTGCTGTGTCACGCTCTTCGGGTTTCACGGGTCGAACCACCACAGGCTTCAGCCCCATGGGACGATCAGCTGGATACAGCCCGACAGCTCGCCCCCAGAATGTCAAGACGCAGGATGTGGAGGCGACCTCGCTGCAGATGTACAGAACTATCGAAGAGCCTGCCCTATGAGGGATCGGACAAACAGAGCACAGGGTTAAAAACCATGTCAGAAAGACTAGCGGAGCAGATCTGGGAACAGGAATGACATGCCACTTGAAGAGCTGATTGCTTAAAGCTCTTTGCTCAGACTTTCCAGAGAGTTTCCTATCGATGGTCATTTTCTTCTTCACTTTTCCTTTAAACCTTTTTTTTATCAAAGGGAACTACTACAAAACGTGTAGCCACTTTCACGTATGAATCACTTCCATCCATTATCATATAAATAGATGGTAAATGAAAATGAACTCTTCCCGACTCCAGAAACAGTAACAGGGACAATCGTTTTTGGATGTAAAGGGAAACATGTTCATGTCAAGAGAAAGGATGAAGTGTCATCATGTTTACAGACTCCCCAGACTTTCTTCACCTTGGGAGTCCAGATTCAAAGCAGGGCTTTCTACAGAGGATATAACCAGCAAAGCCATGCTCGAAAAAAACATTTTAGTTTTGTACCTTTAGTGTCTTTTTAAAGCGTCGTATTTTACTATCTTGAAAGCTGTACAAGCAGTTAGCACTTTGACATTGTTGGCCCATCCAGCTTTTGTTGGACATTTGTTTGTACAGTATGTTTTGCTTTTGTGACGTTATCACTTTCTGTGTGCTAAAAAAAAAATCATGCCAGTTGAATGAATGAATTTGGGGAAATAAAACTAGTCGAAGAGGATGCCCTTCTGTGGGGCACATCCTATTTTTCCATAACACTTAAAAAAGACGGGCTATTTAAATCACAATCTTCAGTACCACTGTGTAAATGGACATGATTTATACTTCAATGGTTAATAAATGGTAGTAATTGCAGTGGGCTTTTTATGTATTAGATAAATAAAATCATCCTTTTTTTGGCTTTACAAACAAGAAATAAAATATATAGAATAATAAAATATAAGTAAGAAAACATTTCGGACTGCCAGGGTTTGAAAGCTTACTTTTTTAGATCTAATATATCCTCCTCTAGCTCTTCAGTGCATATTGACAAATTGGAACATGAGAAAAACTATAATCCTTTAATCATAACAGCGGATTTGTTTGCTTCTTAGAAAGACAGTCAGGGAAGTCATTTTTTATGTTTTTCACAACAAGTAATTAATAACTGGTGTCCTGCATTACAGTAATCCATCAAGTATGCAGTTTAATAATCTGCATTTCTACTAATAATATTCGAAGCTATTTATTATAGTACCTGCAAATGACCTGCATGCACAATGGGTTAGTTTTCCTGTATGATAAATTAAAGCACTAGGAGCAAATTATGCTGGAGGAGGATATTCATCGTCTATCCATACTCATTTAATAGATCCTAACCCATAAAGGTGCATTGGGTGGAAGTTAGGGTGCATCCTGAACAGGTTATTAGTCAATCACAGGGCTAACATCTATCTTATATACAGACAACTACTCATACCTATAGACAATTTATATAGTCACCAGTTAACCTGAGCTACATGTCTTTGAACTTGAATTTTTCACAACCTGGCAACCCAAAAGTTTAATCTTTTTATTGGTTTATTTCTGATCTGTCTTTTAATTAAGGATTAATGAATTAAAAACTACCAAATATTTTATAAAAGTAGTACCAAATCTTCTGTAGTGCAGCTTTAATACACCCAAGTAATGTTCAAAATGTGCTTCAGTGTTTCGGTCTATAGGGTTTACATTTTGAGTTATAATTATCACAACTGAGAGACCCTTTTTTTTTGCTCTACTGTATTAAAATGGGCGTGCATGTAATCACATTGTGTCCAGATCCAGTTCAGAGTTATTGTATATATTGACAACAGAATGTGTCTCAAACTCTTCTTGCCCACTTCAGACCAGATTTATAGCATTTGGCAGTTAGATTTTTTCTATGATTGCTTGATTTTTCAACTTGTCAAAGAGTGTAAAAGAGGTAAACTGCGCTGTGTAGTGACTAATCTTGAATCCAGGTTGTTGGGTATAGGAAAACCAACCATATCTACTTGTGTCTGGGAGGTTTATCGTACTTGTACACGTGCTACAGAACTGACAGTTTTTATTGTGTCTTGAACAATCTGATGACAGTTCATCCTCTTTAGTGCAGCTTTTGGTGCGTTCACACTTGGATTCAGAGCTGACCACATGTGCTATGTGTGTGAACAGGGCCCAAAAACACTGCTTAGACAATTCTTATTGATTCTTAATTGCCCCGAATAAATCCTAATGATTCATAACTCATTTTTTATGTCAGTTAATCAGATATTGCATAACTACAAGCTTAGCAATTATAAGAAAACCATGTATTTGCTTTCTCAACAGGCTTGTAAAATGTTATATATCTTAGCTGTCACCTGACTGTTGCCCTGTTTTCTTTTACATATCAGATGGTATGGATGAATATGCAATTACTAGTTTTATTCAATGGTCAGTTTTTAATCTTCAGCTGACTTTAAATCAGTAAGAAAGGATATGGATGTCTTGACGTTATTAAGTTTGGATCATCTGTTACTATAATGTGATTCAGAACTGTTGCCCAGAATTGAATGTATTGATTGTCGGTGTTGAACTAAAGATTTCTGATGACTTACTGTGTCGTAGTTTACTTTAAAGTAAAACTGTTGCTCTTGAAACAGAATCTAATGCTGGAGATATTTTTGTGGTGAAGCTGCTTTACAGCACCGACAACACAGGGACACATTTACAGTAATGTGTTCTTTATGGAGATGAAACACTCAAATATGCAGAAGGAACATTTATGGCATGTTTCTCTAATTGGCCCCATTTTAAAAACCAAGCAATCGAGAGGTTGCGGTTAAATTTTATCAATTTAATTAAACTGTCATCATATCACATTCTCCTTTGTCTGCATTAAATAAAGTCATTAAACGGGGCCACTGGATCATCCATCACTGTATTTAAAGTTTAATATTTCTGGGGAACTTTCCTGAATAATTTGCAGCTATAATGATAACTTTTAATATGTATCAATGTATTGTTATCATTTTATCTCCAGCCCTGAAGACAGTAAGGATCTGGCAAACTCCTGGAAGACTAATTCTTAAACAGGACTCAAACATCTAGGGATTTTTAGCACTGCTCATCCTGATAACCATTTTTATATAATTTTATATGTTAAAAAGTTTTTACTACAATAAAAATATCTTCAACATGACATGTTTTTTTAATACTGTTGTATTTCTTTCCATGAAGAACTAGCTGTGCAATTTCTAAAATAAAAATGTGATTATAGTTCATATGTCATGATTGGCTCCTCCAAGGTTTGACAAATCTGAGGGTTTTGTCATATAAGGAGGTCGTGGTGCATGTTTTATGTTTTTATATTGTTTCAAAGACACATCAGGTCTAACATTTACACTTTATTCCCCTGCAAAATCCTCAGCTGTTAAGATATCTGCTCATTCCCAGATCCTGCGTTTATATCTAACAGTTAAGCAACAAACTAGTATATATAGTTAGGATTAAATCTGACTTAAGGACAATTATTGATATAAAAAATATGCTGGTAGAATTAGAAGTTGATCATTTATTATGTACTTAGATTACAAAAATATTGAGCCATTAATGACTTCATAGCAGACTGTTTTAGATATGATATCTGTACAAATGACAGATGATTTAATAAGTAATGTTGCATGTGTTTTTACATATAATATAGTATATATATTCTCATGCATACAGTATGTGTAATAATGCTCATAAGCACAATCTTTGCCTAATAAAAGCAGGAAATCAGGTAGAAGGAAATTGACTCTGGCTGTTTTATGTGTGTGCAGCTGTTCACCAGCAGATGGAGGTGTAATCCTTTCACCACAGCTGGAGCATCGCTGCCAAACCACACTAACACCATCCTCATGTTTCCAATTAAGACGTAACACTGAAAGAATCTTATTGTACTGCAACACAACAACTGCAGAGGACAAAGATTTATTATGGCGACACACCCAAACAATAGAAACAGTACATGGCTTCATTTATTATTAACATTCATAAGCAGTAATATGTGAAGCTTGCAATATAAAATGATTTATGAGACTGCGCTGCACTGATCATTACGTTGACAGTCAGGTGCAAAGTGGGTATTTATGAGGTCGCAGCTGAGCATGAGCATCATATGTTACTAGAAAGCTCTGAGTAGAAAGAACATGTTTATCATCATGAAGAAAATGGAAATGAAAGGAAATTCAGTGCATAAAAAGTGTAGTTTCATGTTCTTGGTGTTTGACTGTGCTTTCTAGGATAAGGATAAAATATTATAACTCTGACAAATGAAAACAATAAGGCAGTTAAAAGCTACTTGAGTCCAACATTTAAAGGATAAAATACATGAGAAGGAAGCTACTCAGAGCACAATGGCGAAGTGTTTGATCTGTGTGTGAATTTAATTAAGGGTTGGTATTTATGCAGAGCTTTCATATGAATCATCTGTTCTTCTAATGTTTTGATTTTGAGTCCCTGCAGAGCTTCTTAGTCTGGCAAAAGCTCCCGAGCAACAGATTTTTTAATAACCTCATGTTGACCGATGTTTTGAGGCTGCTTCTTTCACAACAAAGTTATCCTGTTAATCATATAGTCGTTTTATGATTTTAGTGAGGTTAAGGTGGAGGGGCCAAACGAGTCCACTCAATAAACGCGTGATTGTGCATCTGGGCAGTTTTTTGGGGAAAAATGAAGATTCAATCTTTTTTATGTTTTAAAAAGTGTAAATTTACCCTTTATTCGATTTTTGGATCACACTGAATAGACTTTTATTAAAGTATGTGCATTTATATACAAGTTGTATATGACTAGACATTATCACCCAGTGTTGAAAAGTAACTACAGTAAATACATT
Organism: Scomber scombrus; assembly: GCF_963691925.1. Lineage (NCBI taxonomy): Eukaryota > Metazoa > Chordata > Actinopteri > Scombriformes > Scombridae > Scomber > Scomber scombrus. The sequence goes on from NC_084973.1 coordinate 27,843,178, forward strand.
TAGTCAAGTATAATTGTAATGTTTTACCTAAGTAATTCCATGTTATGCTAATTTATATTATCACTCTGTTATGTTTCAGAGGGAATTTCTATTTTATTTTTCTACATTAATTGAACAGCTTTAGTTGCAGTCAGCTTCTATCAGCTATCATCTCATGAAATACGATGAATTATTACAGATGAAAATGGCCAACAGTGTATAAAGGTTTCTGCATGTTGTTATTGTTGTTATTAGCCTTCAGTATTAAGATATACAGTATCTCTGTTTGGCATCTCTCTCTGACTATTGAAGGTGTTTATATCACCACAACACAAAGAATTATACACATTAATATCCCAAAAAATAGGGGACAAAGAACATCCAACAAATAAGTGATGGAGGCAGAAATAGGCAGTTAAAGAAAAGGTTCATATGTGCATTGAAAGCACTGGTCTCCATCTTCAGTATTTCCATACTTAGATATTCAGTCTTTGCACAATGACACGGACACATACCTTTAAAAGCACAAACAAGATGTACAAAGCTCAGCCTCTTTGTATGTTTCTCATTTACAGTACAATAAAAACCATCTGTCCCTCTGTTTGTAAGCAAAGTGTATAATGGCAGAAATCGTTTAAATTGCCTCCTCTTCAGCTGGCACATGTCAGTTTTTGTTGCTTTCTTCACTAAGTGCATAATTACGTGGCTCAGCTGCTCCAATAAAGAGGACTGACAAATTATTCCAACTTTAAAAGCACTGTGAATCTCAACATCAACAGCCCCTTCAGAGCCGAGTGCGTTCAGTCCCCCACACTGACAGTATAGCATCAGAGTTAAAACATGCAGTTATGTCATTTTCTCTGGTAATAATCTCACACTTTTTTCCCATTTGGGTTGTGTTGCAATAGTTCTTCTAACTTATTAAATGTCTTAAAAGAAGCAACAATGCTAAATTGTGTTTTCCAACTGTAAATATGAGAACTTGCAGCTTTCAGCTTTACATCATTGTGAATTGAGTATTTTGGCTTTTTTTGGACTGTTGTTTTTCATTAGTGGTGGAATTAATCACACTTACTCAAGTACCAAACCAAAATACAAAGTTGAAGCACTTGCACTTTTCTTTTTGTCAATTTTTCTGCAACTTTATACCTCCAATCCACTTCATTTGATAGGGAAATATTATACTTTATACTGGACTACATGACAGCTTCAAATACTTTACAGATAAAGATTTTACATTCAAAACATATTATGAGCTTGTACAATATGCCTCATTGTTATGAATTTAATTATCCAACAGTATATAAAATACTTCAAATTAGCTCCACCTTGATTACTTGAACAACATACATCATTTATTGTAGGAATCTGGCCTCTTGCCCTCTTTTGAGAGCTACAGGTTTCCAAAATACACATACAACAGGTTCAAGTTTTCATTTATCCAATGAGCAGTGAGTGCTTTTAATTCTAATACAGTATAAACTACCACACACAGCTTTGTACTTAATTTTCTTTGTCTTTATTTATGTACTTATTGTCTAAAGTGTGTATAGTACCAGCACATATATATTGCAACATTGACAGTGACCATTTTTCTGAAATTTTTCTGAAACATTTTCAGTACAGGACTTTCGCTTGTGATGAAATATTTTGATTGCTCCCTCACATCTGAATACTTCCCACACCACTGGATGTCACATTGGGCTCTGGGAACTTGTGATATGTCATTTTCATTATTTTCTGACATTTGTATATAATACAGAATCTCAAAAATAATTGACAGATGAAACAGAATCAAAATACTCTAACATATAATTGGGATTTAAAGATTTTTTTCTTCTTAATTGGTCTCATATTTTTAAAGTGTAAAGAGGACCAGATCAGACCGACACTTCATCTTGACTGAACATGTACAATACAAATCATAATGAGCACCAGAGAGTGAAAGGTCAACATGGGCCTCTCCTGCTCCAATTTGTAAAGTTGTTTTTTTCCCCAGTAACTCATCCAGGGTGTAACCTGCCTCTTTCCCAGTGCATGCTGGGAAAGGCCTCCGCCCCCCGCGGCTCTGAACTGGACAGGCAGTCAAGAAAATGTCCTGATGGAGGGATGGATGGATGATTTCTCAGAGCAATATCATGGGATCTTTGGGGATGATTAGGAGTTTTTTGAGTAGTAGAAAAATGAACTGGAATATTGGCAGTATTACTTTAATAATATTGGGTTTCTTAAACATTATATTTATTTATAACATTATAAATCTTTGGTGAGATCTCATTCTGGATTTGCAAATGTGGACTGGTGTCCCTATGAATTAAAATAAACAGAAACAACTGAGTTCAGAGAAGAGCTACTAAACTAATTTCAGATCTGAAAGAGATGTCATATGACGAGAGGTTAAAATAATTACAATTACCAACATGGAGTAGACAGGATTGAGGTCTATAAACTTGTTCACTTGTGGAATAATAGGTATGATTTAAGGGGGAACTCTTATAAATTATACCCAAAAAGTAGTTTATCTATAAAGAGAAAAAAAAAACCTTCCTTAATGCATCTTATTGTTATTGTAAATGAGCTTTTAGAAGATGTAGTTTAGGTTCCCTGAGTAAATTCTTTAGTCATGTCAAGTCAGTTTTATTAATATATTGCCAAATTAAAACAGAAGTTATTGTTAGGACAGTTTTTACATAGAGAAAGTCTAGACTGCACTTTTTTTTAAAGTAAAAATGGATAAATTCTGCTTACCAAAAGGATATTTTATATAATTATAAAGTTGATTTATGATTATTTGTGGAATTACTGCTATTTATAATAAGTATATTATATTGTTTTGCTGTATGGTTTGTTTGTTTTGAGAGTCTGGTTTAAAGGATTTGTACCTTTTACCAGCATATTTTCAATATATTCAAAATGGAAAACACACTTTTTTATTTATGTTTACATTTTAATGATTTAAATAGCCTGTCAAAAAATGTTATACCATCTGTTAAACTGTGATTAAAATAAAAAAGTGAAAGCTTTGCTGCCCTCCTCCGACCGAAGCTGCTCCTCCAATTGACACACACTGGCGCTACCTTCAAATCACGTAAAAACTCGGAAATTACAGTCTCCTCTTTAAAAGATACAGAATGATAGTGTAAACATTACTACTTGGCGATACATCGGAGTCTAGTTACGTTTCATAATGGCAGAAAACTAATCGTATGGTTTTTAAATGTATGGTTGCTAGATATCAGCGTTTTTTTGTCTTCGTTAACCTGACTCACTCTAACGTAAACCACAATTTCCCCACAGAGCCTGAACGCAGCGCCGGGACCAGACTGCCTTACATTGTTAAGGTTGATTTCTCTCTTTCAAGCCAGCATTTTGTCTTCCGTGAGCCAAACCTGGGTCACAGGCTCCCACAAAAAGCGCATGAAATCTCCTCTACGTGTATCTACGGGACACACACCGGTATACTGTAAGATACTTCACAGTGCATTTCGTACCATTTCACTCAATATTAGCGATTGGCAAAAAAAAACGCTACAATGTTACTATGTTAATGGGAATATTTCAGCCTGCAGAGGAATAAACCAAGAAGGGCGAGTCGTAGGTTATAATTGAAGGAAAAGCTTGAATGGTTTTTTGGCTTTTATGTAGCTTGTCTGTGGTTTGTGTGGTTTAAACTGGGTTAAAACACCTGTCCGCCTATCTCTCGGGTTATTATTTAAAAGAAGATATCGCTAGCGTTATGACTTTACTCAGCAGTCATTTTTCCTTGTAGGACTAAAAGGAGGAGGAGGAGTAGCTGCTGCTTCTGCTGCCAAAACCGTGTTTCCCATGGCTACACCAAGCTTTTATTTTTTTGGGGGGGGTTTATTTGCATTCCTAACCAGCTATTGGTGACATAGTTATACCCATATTGTCTTGAATCAGCTGTTATAAAGCCCCAAATAATTGAGAAGGGGATAACAAGAGAGAGAGAGGAGAGATCAGCCTCAGGAGTCGCGGCGTCGCCCCCTTTGGAGGTGCAGGTTCACCACTCAGTCAGTCAGTCAGTCAGTTTGGTCCTTTTGTTGACTCTGAACGCCCACCTTCTAGCAGTAAACTCACTCCAGGATCTTTAACCGATGTCTAATGCTTGTTTTTGTTGTGTCTCTTGAAGCCCTAACATGAGGAGGATCGCTGGCTGTAACCCTGCCCAGACTGGAGGCTGCTTGGAAGGGATGGTGCCACTGTGAAGAGCCTGGTGGTGCTGGTGGTGTGTGTGTGTGAGTGTGTGTGCCGTTTCGGAGGACAAGCCTGTGGAAGTGCCTGGATACACACAACATGACTATTTTCAACCAGGAAAATGTTGAGGAATTTTATGAAATCGGAAACGAGCTGGGAAGGTAAGTTGAGCAACTTGGAGTGTTTTTCATTCTTATTTCTAATGCGTATGAACTTCCCCTTTTTTTCATGGATGAGCTTTGAAAAGGGAGGGGTGGAAGAGACATATTATTTTACACCTTTAAATACACATAACAATTTAATTTACATGTGTTTCTGCTCATACAGATGGGTTTAATCCATTGCACACAATCACTCATGCAAGCATGCTTTCACACATGCATACAATGCGTGTAAATAGTCTCCAGGACATGCAATGCAACCCCCTCCCCTCTCCCCCTCTGCCCCTCTCTACTGTGTGCCTGATAGACTCTGATTAATGCAGTCCATAATGCATCGTTGTCAGTGATGAAGAGGTGAGCCTATGTTACTGAAACTGCCTGTTCCTGGAGATTTATTGCAGGATGATATCACAGTGCATCTTTTTACTGGGAGAGGATTTACATCTCAGCTTGGCATGTGTCCACTTTATCACATCTGGCTGACAATAGGGAGCGTAGAGAAGTTGTAGCCCATATACAGTAGATTAAATCATTTCTATGTATGGACTGCAGGTGTTTGTTTTTTTCTCCACTTCTTTTGCTTCTGCAGGATCTTTTTTGGTTAGAAAAGCTTCTGAAATGACAAAGCTGAGTGGTTATATAAAGGTTGAAGAGTGAGATTGGTGTCCTGTCCTGCTGAATATGAAACCATGGAGTTAAAACTGGTTTGTTTTCAGTTTTGTGTTTGTTGCAATGATCAAAATCTACATCATATTTAGAGCTGCAATGTATCAGCAAATGTTTTGTTAATCAAGTATGTGTTTTTAGTAATATCTTCAGAAAATTATCTGGTTCTAGCTTCTTAAATTTAGTATTTTCTGTCTTTTTTTTTAGTCCTCTATGACAGTATTTTTGAGTTGTGGACTGTTGGTCAAGCTTTGGGACACAATGTTTGACATTTTTCTGCATTTTCTCGCATTTTATTGACTAAAAAACGAATCGATTAATCAAGAAAATACTCATGTAAAAGTAGAAATAACACAAGCAAAGATGCATGCATCCTCATAGTAGGTTGCAGACGTCTGCTCAGGTCAGAAACAAGGAAATGGATCTCTGTGAGTTTCTGGTTATCAAAGAAGTGACACATGTACTTTGTGTTGCTAATAATCAACCAATTGTTTTCTGCTCTCTAAGGCCTATCTGGCAGGGCTTGCTTCACCTTTTTGTTTTTTTAAAGAGCTCACCTTCCTGCACAGTGGGGGGAGAAGCTGAAGTTGCCGTGGCTGCTTTACTATGCTACTTTGGTAATGGAGACGATTGGGGAGCTTTGTCTAATGGGATTGAATTTCTGGCTCAGAGGTAAAGACACGGCTGTGGAGAGTGTGATAGTCTCATTTGGTTGTCAGTCCAGCACCAGGATCCATTATTCAGTGTGGTTTTGATTAAGATAGTAGAGATTTTAAATGGGGGGGGGGTGTCTTCTGCTTTTGTAAGTGTGATAGTCATAAAGAATCGTCACTTTTCCTCATCTTGAAGTGTTGACAATATGGTGAACTTTTGCTTTTCTTATAAAAATCTATCTCAATCCTCTAATAAAGGCATCCAAACATGTTTTAGGGTATTTAGTTTCTTTATGACGCATTAAATATGGCTTGGAGGGAGCTCAAGGCTACATACATAACAGGGACAAATATCATTTCAGATATCACTAATTATGCTGGCTATTTTTTCAAGCAAAACCCTTCGAAATATATTCTCTGGTTGCAACTCGTCAAGTGAGGATTTGCAGTTTCATGTCATCAGAAATTGAATATTTTTATCTTTTTGACTAGTTGAATGACACAGACATCATCTTTGACTCTGGGAATTTCTCTTTACTGTTTTTTTAATAGACAAAAACAATTCATCTGCAGTATAATTGATACTTAAAATCATGGTTTCCCCCCAGTGTTTATTCAAGTGCATCACCTCGGATGAACTTTGGATAAACCGAGGTTAGTTTGTGTTGAAAGCTGATGACTTTCTCTATTCATTGGCTAAATTACAGCAGCATGACCTGCACTATAATGCCATGCGCTCTTAAAGACAGAGAGGCTTTTGATCCGACTGTACGCCAGGCCTGACTCTGGCCGGAACTAGATGGAGACTGGTTCGGTTTGGCAAAATGTGGAAAATGGGAAATCACCCAAGCACAGTGTCTTTATCCTTTCACTGACACTGATGCTGCCTGGTTTTTGGCATCTATGGTCAGAATGAGCACATGTAAGCAGTATAATGAGGAGGAGGGTGAAGAAGAAGATGTGAAGGGTGCAGGCTGATCCTCTAAAATCTTGTCTCGAGAGTGTGGAGTCACTTTTGAGACATGACTGCCCCACTTAAAGGCTCTCAAAAAGTTCTCCATTATCCAAAATGATTGATTCACCCGACCGTGATGTTACCGCCTTATGACTTGGATCTGGCTTTGTCAGGCTTGACAGCACAGTGTGTTTAAAATTGGGGGGAGGGGAGGGGTTTGCAGAAGAATTGCAGAAGTCAACTCGGAGAACTGGAAGTATTAGAGGTGTAAAACGAACTGCCATTCAAGAGAAATAAATGTGGTTGTAAAAGCAGGTTAGCCGTCAAGCCTCCAGGCAGGCAGGAGGCATCAAGTTGTTACTTTTGGAGCTGAATTGTAAAAAGAAAAAAGTGTGATAATCCCGAGCAAATGCATCAGTGGTCAAATGCTCCCTTTTGACCTGTGTCCAAAAAATGGTCAGTTAGTCAGTATCTCGGCTGTGTTTCAAAGCGCCCACTGCCGCCGCCGCCGCCGCCTTTCAAACCTCTTTCTCTAACAAGTCATGCACTGACCGCATCTGTACTCGGCTGATCGCTCTAATTGCCTCAAAGATCACCTGAAAAATTGTCACTTTCTGCCTGTGGTCAGCAGGGAATTACTGACGGTATTATAGCCACTGGTATCTAAAAGGATCTCCTGTTTGATGTCTCCTGTGGTGACGTGGTGTGTGACTATCATGACTGCAGTGATAAAAACACTATTAAAGCACACAGGGTTTCGGTAGCATTTTGGGAATAATAGCACACTGAAAGGTAGGCCTTTTTTACTCCAGGGGGGTTCCCAAACTTGTTATTTTTGTGTTGTTCAATAGCTGCAACTATTTCAAAAATCGTTACAGGTATTTTTTAAAGCAAAAATGACAAACATTAAGACTTTTGGATTTGAGGCTTGTCAGGCAAAAAATAGGCATTTGAAGATGTCACTTTGGACTTTTTTTTACAAACCAAATGATTAATATATGAATCAAAAAAATGCTAATCACTACTGAAAATATCGGATATCTGGGACACTGTCTTTACAATCAAGAGTTAAGTTCTTAAGAAGCAGTATACAATGGATACATTACACAAATTCAAACTAATAAGTCATTTTTAAAAAATGACTTTGAACACAACCAGTATACCGTAATGTGACGGAGAAACTCTGCTCTGATGGTCAGTAACGTCTTACTGACAATTTTCCCGTGTAGTGTGATACGGCTGCATTATGTGTATTGAGATCGCTGGTTTGATGTCTCTGCTGCGTCACTCGTTTGGTGAGCTAGCTGGTGAGTCGAGCTAGAGTTCAGTGTTCAGCTGCTTTTTACTAAGCTGGAAAACAGCCTTTCCAACTCAAAATACTTGCCCACACAGTGCTTCTGCTTATGAGTTTAAGTTTACTGAAAGGTCAAAGAGCGATAGGTCAAAATAATGAAGAATTTTAAGAATGACCTCAGATGGTAAACTACTTTAAAACAGGCTGTTGTGTTTATAGATGGTACGTTTTGAATTCAAATAGGTCAATTTGATTACATATATATATATATGTTAGGACTGTCGGCGTTAACACCTTAATCGTGATGTGATTAAGGGCCGAGCATAACGTGTTTGTTGTTTTTCTATCACTTTAACCTTGCTGCTCACTGACTCACTCAAAACCACTGTCACGCAATCGACCTCTGTAAACTTTGCGCAATGCACAGCATGTGTTCATGTGGTATCTTGCTGCTGCTGTCACTGTCTGCGCTGATTGTCTTGCAATGTCCCATCGCTCTGCAACTTCGGAAAAGTGCTGGCAACATGTTTCTACACACTGTCGAGCACTTGTGCACGTTACAATGTGTCAAGTTCCTCAGTTTTCAACTGAACTCAAAGATAATGGAGCTGTGGAGTAATTTTTGTTTGTTATGCACTTTATTATAACGTGCTGTTTGTTTCGTGCACTTCTGCATATTTCTCAATGTGAAACAGTTAAATACTTCCAAAAAAATATCATAGAATAAGCACTTAGAAGTCGTCTTCTACCTCAAAACCAAACTGTTGTTGTAACATTTTTGTGAAAGAAAATAAAAGGCTATTTCTCCACGGCTGCCAGCAGAAGAGGAATCCCCATCACGTTAGCAGTAGACGACACTGACTGGCTGATATCTGATCTTTCATAAGAGGTCAGTATCAGTCGAGGATATCAGCGCATCTTTACGTCAGCCGAACAGTTGCACGCAATCATTCAGGACGCCTCGGCTGCATTTTTATTTTGCAAAGCGTAGCTGGATCAGATTGTGCAAGAAAACTGGTGGAGCAGAATTTAATGTTGGCTCATGTGAGCTGATTCCAGGGTGTTGTTTTGTTTTTCTTCAGTTTCATTTCTTCAGAGACACACACTGACTCAGCCACTTTCCGGCTGACTTGGAAAAAGAGAGAGAGAGGAAGAGAGAGAGAAAGAAGAAGACATTCGGTGTGTACCTTTCATCTGGTCCACAGGGCAGTTTCAGACTTTGCATATTTCTGCAGTGCTCTCTGTCTATCATTAGTCTGCATTAATCTGACCGCTTTGTCGCTCTCCACCAACTGGCACTTCTTTTGTGTCTATGGTGTGTGTGCGTGTGTGTGTGTGTGTGTGTCTGGGTGTGTGATTGCCATTTGGGGATAAGGAGGAGGAGGAGGAGGGGAAAAAGGGATTCTGAAATGCAAATGAACACAAAATGCGTAAAACTGGGACTTTGCATTTGGGTTATTCCTCTGCAAAAAAAAAAAAAATCACCTCAAAGACAAAAAGTTCTATGAATACAAAATGGGATTATAAGACATCCACGTTGCTTCCTGTATTAAATGCTGAAATAATTTAGAATATCCCCCCCTTAGGAAACAGCTAATCTTTATATGCAGATTATTAAAGATACATCTACAGAATATTCACTACAGCAAACTGTGACATCCTTTTTCTTTCTTTCTTTCTTTTTTTAAACATACCGACACCAGCTAATGCCACACACACACACTTACACTCCAATGCAGACTGTACCCCGGCTACTGACCTAGATTTATCCCCCATACCCTCCGTTGCATTATTGGGTGGAGGGGCAGTCTGGGTAGCAGGAGTGGGCTTGATGAGGGCTGCCACTCAACCACACCAACCTCCCCAACCTCCACCCCTCCCTCCACACCCTTCCTCGACCCCTAGAAGCTGCAGCGCTCGTGGATAAATGCAACTACACCAGTTTTTTAACCTATCAGCAACACTGATTTCAAAGATTTTCTGGTGTAGTGTTCACGTTACATATTGATAGACAAGCAAAGACAAAAATGCAGATGTAAGGACTGAATTATTGAGCCCAAGCTGTCATTTATAAGCTTCTCACATTCTCCTAAGTCTCTGCTTGTTGTGGTAAAAGCTAATGCAGTTTGATAATACACAACAGTGATTCATAGTGACCCCTTTTTTCTACTTCATCATGTGTATTAGGTCACTCTCAGTTAAAATCCCATGGCTCACAGAAGGTGATAAGCTTTAAAGGTCACATATTTTTCTCCCTTTCAACAAGTTAATACAGGTCTGTGAGGTCCCCATAACATGACTTTTAAGGGTTTATTTTATTGCTGAAATACCACTGAGATTATTCTTTTTTTCCCTCATTTTAAGATTTTATTGAGTAGAGTTGAGAAAAGATATAAACAGAAGAGCAGATGAACATCAACACAATAAATAATACAATGAGATGCACAAAGAAGTTAAAAGTAGAGTAGTTTTCTGGAAATATTTTAATATTCATACAAATATATGTTAATTAGGCAATCATTTAGTCTGGGTCATGTCTCATATACATGTTAAATATTCTCTTTGAATCTCAGAGGGATCATCTAGTTTTTTATAATAGAAATTATGATTTCGAGCCGCTGTTCCTGTTTTTGAAGATTAACATTGAGCAAACATCTGCTAACGTCTTTCTTTATTGCTGCTAGTAAAACTTTAGTCAAGTAGAGATCTTCTCTTATCACAATGTCTTCAACGTTCCCAAGATACATCACATCACATCAGGGCAGGTAATTTGGGATTTCATACACCAAAATATTTATATAACACCTGCATTAACATTCCCAGAAAATATTTTTTTATTTTGAGTGTTACCAAAAAAGCGAGAACACATTTCCCTCCATACTAGTGATTTTGTAGATGTGCATTACGTCTAACAGATTTGATACCATTCTCCTTCTGTTATCTGTTAATCTTTAACTCTGCTTCCCATTTTGGTTTTATGGAGGCTAGAGCGTGGATTCCCCCCAAAGTTTGGTTGAAAGCAGAGATGACCTTAGGCCACTTCTGTTTGTATGCATCCAAGTTTCATGTGGTTCCAACCGTAGGCCTGTCTCATTTGTAAAATAATCTTTTTAATGCAAGTATCTAAAATATCTTTGGTTTCAATATCACAATTTGCCTTTAAATCTTGGAAGCACTAAAATTCTCAATTTTTTGAAACTGTGCACATTGCCGTTATACCTTTTATTGCCCATTCTTTGTTTATTGGGTCATACACACCTTGCTTAAACTCTGAGTCATATGCAAACCGTCTCTCTCGTTAATTAGTATTTCTCTACTATAACACTCCTACCATAAATGCTGCTGTTGAAGCCATAACATCCAACAAGCCTCTATCAAATATTGAGATTTTGCATTCTAGCATGTCTCTTTGTCCCTCAGTTTCAGTCCTGTGCTTGATGGGCTGTTTGTGTGTCTATGCAAATGAGCTGCTGCTCCCCACGCCCCTCTCTGAGACTTGTGGTGTCTTTCCAGCTGTGATACAAAGCGAGATTGTATGACCGCAACAGGAGAGACCCGACGGCTGTTGACAGTATTCATATTCATACGGGAACTGCAACGGAGCTGCTGCAGCATCATTAATACTGGTGTCACAGTAACGTTAAGTGTATCTGTGGATCAGAACGATCACATTAGCTTCAGCTTGACTTTACTCACACTGAGCCCAGTGGGAAACTACAGCTTTATAGTTTTAGCAAGTTAGCTGCCAGGTGCTAATCCAAGTTACACAACGTTGACAAGCAAAGGAATTCCCACATTTGACCATTTCTTTTTCACGCTTGTTTTGAGTCTATCAAGTACATTTAGTCAATATTACAGCAGCAACACACATATATACCAGCTTTCATGTAATAATAAAGCTATCTGAGTGAGTGCTGCAGTGTAAGCAACATTAAAATACAACACTTACGACCATCCAACCTACTAAAGTCGTTATTTAGTTGACTTCAAATGACAAAGCTTTATAGTTTCTCGTGACTGAACCTCAATATTACAACAGTAGTCCAACATCGTTAGCCATCTTAGCTCTGCAACATGTTAACACTAGGTTCAACAGACTAACCTGCTACATAAACATTAAAACAGCACAAAACGTGATAAAACTTAAAGCTTCCAAGCTTGAGATCGGGTCTCGGACAGTCGGTATCCGTTTTCAAGTCACGGATACAAGTGAGGTATTTCTATCAAAAATTAAGTGAATCAAACAGGTCTTTAGAACCCTTGTGTTTATTTAGTAGGTGAAGGGCTATGGTCAAAAATTCCCTTCATGACATCATGAAGGGAGACACATTTAAACACTGTTTTTACACACACAGAATAACTGGAAGATGGAAAAGGACAAAAAGAAAGAGCATGGTCTTCCCATAATTTGGAAGTCTCCAGATACACCTGGGACACATTTTAGGGTTGAAAAGATTCAAAAAAGAGATTTTTGTGTAATATATGACCTTTTGAATTTTTGCCTTAATGCATTTGAAATTATAAGCCATGATTGGTAATAGCCACTGTGGGTGGATGTACAGAGAAAGACCGGAGCTCAAACTTTACTTCATCATAGAGCCCAGGGAACAAAGACGTCTTTGAACACCCATAAAGTTTGATTGACACATGATCTCTGGAAGGTTCTGTGCAAAAACACCACGCATTGAGCATTAACCAGCAGAGATGTCAGCATTTTCCTGCCCATTTTCCTCTTTGCTTTGTAGAACCAAAAGCCTTATCTGAGCTGTCTGTGGTCTGTGCTGCAAGAGGACTTCATTTACTGTAAACTGCAGTGATCAGTCTTCCTCTGTCAATTGTATGAGGACATAAAAGTATTTAAAAAACAGTGAAAAAATGCTTCAACCTTCTGTAACTTTCCAAAAATCTGAATATTTTTCACAGAAAACTGTTTCAAAGTGAAATGACAGCTGGGGTCAAGAGGTTAAACTAAGAATTTTTCCACGTGGAACGGCGCCATTGATAGAGCCTCTGATGGATAACATCCCTCTCACTGTTTTTCCACTGTCCTGTGTGTATTTACATTTCAGTCATTTATCTGACACTCTTATCTATAGCAACTGACTGCAAATGCACACCGAGCTTCAGTCTGTTTGTTGCCAACACAATCCAGCAGTAGTAAGGAGTGAATGAGTCAGAGAGGCGTGATAATATTCCTGTGACCTCAGGATCGTCACGTACAGTAAGAGAGAAGTGCTTGAAAAATATGAATAAGTAAAGTAAGAGCTAAAGACTGTCAGGGGTTATTCTGCTTGACGGTCGTTGGAGAAGTAAATTATCCAGAATGGTGCAAGTTGCAAGTGTAATTCAGTCAGATTTTTGTCTTTCTTGTCTTGTTCTTCGTCTTTTTCCCGAAGGCCAGTCTCTCCAATCTTTGCCTGAGTGACTTGAAGCCTCGAGATCGTTCCACAGTCGGAATCCTCAAATTGCGGTCAGCTTTATCAGTCCAATTGAAATCTGAGCTCATTTGAAACGTCCTCGAGGAGCGTGATGATTTATTTTCAATTAATCTCTCTCCAGTCAATGGAGGGTAATTGGATCCCTGCCAACTGTGTTAGCGGGTAAATGGCAGGCGTGTCATGCTCTGTGTGTATACAGTATGTGTGTGTGTGTGTGTGTGTGTGTGTGTGTGTGTGTGCGCTGAGGGTGGAGGGGGAGCTACAACCCTTTGTGGTCAATTAGGAGACGACTGCAGCAAGTCGAGCGTGGAAACTGAAGGGCTGTAATCGTCAGGGGGGAAAGACAACTTTCCACTTTTCTGTCTTTCATCCGTCTCGTATTACTTTTGCACCGTGACTCTTATCCCCCACTGCTAACAATAACATTTTAACTAAACTGTGCCTACTGCATGTTTACAGAGCTTTTTTAGTATTATAGACCAGAATAGTAGAATCAGAAAAATTGTGTAGTCAGCATAAGCCTTTTACTATATATTTATTTGAAATATTTGTTGACATTTGCACATTGTATATTTATTTTAAATCATCTGTCAATGTTAGTAATCTTCTGTACTGCTTTGACAATGTAGATTTCTGATCCAGTAAAGCCAATAAAGCTTATTTAAATTTGAATAGGATAGTCACAGTAGCTGAGCAGACAAAGAGAAGAGAAATACAACATCTTGTTAAACTAATAGTGGCAACAGCTGTCTGCAGGATGTCACACGTTAACAGTACGGGTGCTGGCCTGTATACATGCTTCAGAAAACCTGTGTGGGTTTGTTGGGTTTTTTAATAGGATGTTGAAGGCAAAATATCAGCGCTGTGGTCGGTTGTCAGCAGTTTTAGACCCGACACTGAGAACACGCAGGCATTCGTGTAACAGGACACACACGCAGCTTCCACATTAAAAACCAATCTATGACACATGACATGTTCTGAGTGTTTTTAGTGTTTAAAATGATCAAAAATGATTGTGAACAATCTTTAAATGACTAAAAGTATGATTATTGTAAGTGAAGGTGTTACAGCCACCAAAACTTACAAATGGCTCAACTGATGACCGACATATAAGACACTGACCCGAACTCATGATTGCCAAATTGATTTATTTGAAAACAATACAAAAATTAACCAAAACTATGAGAGTCAAGAGGCCTGGCCAAAAAAAGCCCAGCAGCCGGGCATAGGACTTCCCCTCTAAACTAAAGGAATAATTCAGAAAAACCTAAAACTACAGAAACAAAGACACGAAAACTGAACTACCAGGCCCCCATCCTCAAAAAAGAACAAAAAGCAACAAAAGAAAACCACAAAAGAAAGATGATCAGGCAGCGTGGCAGGAGGCAGAGAGAGTGAGAGCTCCTGTTCTCCTGTAAAGGAACCGCAGGTCCACCCAGTAATCAGGTAATGGGGATCACCCCCAGGTAAGAAGGGAGAAGGAAGGAGGGAGGGGGAGCTCGTAACAGAAGGTATATTAGCTAAAACTTGAATATTTGCTAGTATCAAGAGCTGTTTCTTATCAGACTGAAGGAGTTACAGTTACAGGTATTTCTGAGATAAAAGACATAAAAAAGCAGTAAAAATTCAAGGATTCAAGGATTTTCACTGTCATTCCAGCCATGTAGGTACACGAAAGAGACGAAATACCACACTCAGATCCCTGTGATATAAATATGATAAAATGAAGAACACATATAATAAAATAAGAACCGTACTGTAATTTGTAGCTTTCATTTTACAGCCTAAACTAGTGAGGGGACTTTTTAAGCGACTACTAGTGCAAATCTCCTCCTGGACAACATCAAAAGCACTGCTCAAACTGAATCAGTCAGTCTTGCAGTAGCCTTTGGTGTAGAAGCTGACGATGAGCGGCGTCTTCAAGTATCTGATCTAAGCGAGGATTTGCTCGAAGAAGAGAGACAGTGAGAGAGAGGGAGACCACCCGTACCGATGTAAAGGCAGTTGGCCAGAGGTTAACTGAGGGAGCTCACCACCTGCTGAGTGAAGTTTATCAATTTAATTCAATTCAGTTCAATTCAATTTAATTCAGTTCAATTTAATTCAATGGGCTTTATTAGCAAGGACAGTGTAGCCAAAGAGTTAAAATACAATTTGTCCAAATATTTGGACAGTTACAAAATAACAATAATATGAACAAAATATCTTTAAGATTGTTTTAAAAGCAGCATCAGGTTTGTTAAAATGTACATTATGTATTGTTGTTGGTTTTATTTCATTTGAAATGACATTTGCACCATTTTTTTACCAAAAGTAAGACTGAATGCTCCTGAAAATGTCAAATGGTGTAACCACAAAAGAATGATAAGCCCAAACTTTTTGCATCGCTTGTTTCCAGGTGGATCGTTTGTTGTCACTCTGAGTTGCCTTGACTGTATTCATGCTCCCTGAGTCTGTTATGTTTGGTTTCCTAGAAGATCCTTTCCTTAAAGATCTCAACCTTTTGTGTGTTCTCTCGGGTGTTTTGCCGCTTTGAGATAATGAAAAGAAGCGGCAACAGCTTTGAAAACTCTGCTCGGTTTTAATTAATGTCAGCAAGGTCAGAACGGAGGTGAGGAAACGCAGTTCTGTTAATCTCTCGCTGTCATTACAACACATCGTAAAGTGCAGTTATTTAGCTGTTGGATGTCGTCTCCTGCCTGCTTTTCATTTTAGGAATTGGTTCCTGATAACAACAGGGTCACCTCAGCACAAACCTACAAAACCAGTCTGTGTGCTTCCTCACTTTCCCTGAGTCATGACAGACTTACCCACTTCGAAACCTGCTGAATGTCAGTTTCACCAGACATATAGGGGCCCCCGTTTTTTTTAAAGAGCAAGCACCAAAAAAATAACTAAAGCAGGAGATGATAGACGGACCAGCTGAAGCACCAGCAGTCCTCCCCTTTTTTCACCTCCTTTTCTGCCACCTCCCCCTCTGTTGTCAGAACAACAGTCTTGCGCTCCTCTCATTTTGTATGCAGAGCCTGACATCAAGTTGGCTTCTGTTGTTTGTGTCTGACTTTCTCCGTCCTGCTGTTAAACTAATGAGCACATTAGTACAGCTGACAGGTGCAGCAAAGCCTCTCCTTGTTCAGAAGTGTCACCGTGACATAATAACATCGATCATGTCCACGACCCCTCGCTCACAATCAGATGTACATTTAAACATTTGGCACTGACTCTGAGCTCTATGTCCTCACTGCTCTTTCATCTGATACGTGTTCATATTTATCAATGTAATGAATCTCAGGGGGACGTGTTTGGGAGCTGAGGGACCGTCTGTGTTAAACGTGCTCAGATTTGTTTTAAGGGCATCAACTTAGCAGAGTGACACTGCTAAACCAAAAGCATATTGTTGCTAAGGACAATAATTATTGATTTATCGTACAATAACGTCATAATCAACATCATATTGTCTATTGTTCGGACTCAAAATTGTCTAGGGGGGAGGGAAGTAACAATTGGTATTACCAATAACAGAAACAAGAGGACAACTGAAGTAGGAAAGATTTAGATTTTTCTTTTTTTCAAAGTGTCCTTTTACAGGTGCCTACCTTTTAGACGAACGTATTTTAAAAAAAATGTATTGATTTATTTATTCATATTACAATGTAGGACTATGATACCTAAATTCAGGGTGTCTGCTGATACTTCACAGACTGGTAAATAAGTCCAATACCTGATCTGGTGGTTTGGCTCGGTATATCTCTAATTTTGGGATTGGTCTCAAATATTAACACCAGTATTATACCCAGAAATGTTGGGATATTTTCCTGGACTTTGACACTTTGGACTTAAGTGTTGTCCACATATGAGTAAAGGTAACTATGATTTTACTCAGTGGCATCATTGTCTGTGAAATGTGCTGTAATGTGTGTCTCAATAATATAAATCGGAGACAATTACCAAATCCTGGTCATTAATGGAGGGGCTGTTTTTAAGTGGTATTGGTCAGATTCACTGGATATTTGCACATGTAACTATTGTCAGTCTCAAAATCACAACCACAGATAAGCACTGAGAGCTTCATACTTCAACAACTAATCCCATTGTTTCACATTGAATGTTTTCAGCAGGCTTTCCCAATTATCTCTGCATGATTAATTCATTATCTCAGTGAACTGTCAGAGGAGGCGGGACAGTTGTCCAGATCAGTCTTTCTACAACCAGCACAGAGATTCCTCGAGCGTACCAGGACAATTTATACACATATATCGGTCCAGAATTTCTTTTAATGACTATAATTACAGTTTGTTTTTGGTTGTAGGAGTCGAGACAGGTCCTCTTGACAATGAAAATGTTTGGGAACCATGGTGACTGTAGATCATAACAAGTCTGAAGATGGTAAAGGAAACCTTTCACCTCTCTTTACCTCCAAGCACAATGTACTCATTGTTGGCGCTGCCTTAAAACCCCAAAGCTGGGGGAGGTGAATGACATTCTTCTGACACGTTGAATGGCTTTTCACTGTGGCTACTAGACAAGGGCAAACATTGCATGCCTCTCATTTTGGTTTCTGTCAGTAATCTGTCTGTCAGTGCTGTTGCTTATAGATTTTAAACCTGCTACTGTGTCTATATATGTGACTCCTCCCTACAGCTGGACTGTAAATCAGCTCTGTGTGGGGAAAAAAAGTCCATGCACCTGCAGACAAGTGAAAGAAAGTTGCAGGCATGTTAAAGGGTCTTGTCAACAGGGCAAATTACATTATTTATGACTGAGATATTTGAATATTTGGTGTAAATATTATAAAAACCTGTTTCTGATTTAGCTTCAAACTATTAGATTATTTCATTTCTGTTAATCTGATCAGTTCTGTAGGTTTTTTGGCTACCTGTTTTCAGTGTCTGGTGAGAGAGTCTTCCCACCTTTGTGGGTCGTCATCCCCCTTTCTTTTGTCATCATTTCTTTAGCAAAAATGTCCCCAAAATATTATGTAAATGTAAATGTCCCCATTGTAGGACTAATGAAGGAATATCTTATCTTAAAATACATTGAGCTAAGGTGAAGCATTGTGGGAAAACAGTTTTCACAGTATTTTTTTCAATTTTCAGTTAAAATTTATAATAATGATTATACATTTAAAATCTTAAAGAAATGCATGAGAAAACAAATTAATTAAACTCTTTTGGGACTTCGTGCATCATGTGATCTTGCAATACTGAATGTGACCACTATGCCCAAATCACCCCAGCGCTGCTCCTGAAGGCTCCGTTTAGCCAAATTACCCAAATTACCTTTGTAATAACAATATAAAGTACCCTAAAAATGTTGATTTCATATATATGTTAAGCTTACTGCTATCCCAAATATTATTTGGGGTGTCATTACATAATAGTAGGATATTTTTAAACATCAAAGATTTTAGACTTTTTAAATTAGTTTTTTCATTGGGGGACAGAAGCTTGCACCAATTTGGTAGAATGGCTCCTACAACAGACCTCAGGCACTGATTTTGAGTTTTTCTTCTATACACAGTTCATAGTTTTCATCATAGTTTTCTCACGCTAGTCAGAAAGTAACACCTGTGGCCATGGCATTATTCATGTGTAGTAGCTTAGCCTGGGGAACTAAAAATGACTCAGTTGGGGACATCTTGACAAAATATCATCTGTACACACACTCACACTCACACTCACACTCACACCCACACACACACACACACACACTCTTTTTACACCAACATAGGATTATCTACCACACTCTTCCTTCCTCCGACCAGCTCTGGTTCCTCTGCTCAGTCTCTGAATCCTGTTGCCATGGTTACTCTTCCGCTGTACACAATGGCACGGCGGTTGCATAATGTTTTTTTTTTTTTCTGTTTTTTTCTGCCGGTGCAGTTTGTGGCCCACACTAGAGCTGGGTGGGCAGGGAGCACTCTTAGCCGAACCTCCCACACTTGGCTCCATGCTAATGAAAAGCTCGGCCTCACCGGGGAGTTTTCACGCTGTGAATCATATCGGATGGCAGAGAGGCAGCATCCTTTTGGCTTTGCTGGTCAGTGGTTGATCTGCCCCAAGGTAGCAGCGTTTAGGGTTTCGGTAATCCGGACCGAATGTGGTCGGAAACAACTGTAAAGAAAAGAGTAGAATAAACCTGATGTGAAAGGTGAGTGAAACAGGTGGACATCAGTCTTTTTTTCCATCAGCTGCATTGAGGTTGAAGTTTTCATTTAGAAAGATACTTCAGTAGGCGACTTTTTACAATGTATTTAAAACAACCTTAAAATCATCAAGTCATAATTTGTAATTATATATTATATCCATTACGTACTATTTAAACTAAACCAGACATGATGCAATAATAGTATCAGTGCAGGTTGAAATTGCTTTGAAAAGTAGCCCAAAACCTTTTGCAGTAATATTTAGTATCAGCAGAAGAATGACGGCTTAATGGTTTACCTGGATTTGAACATCATGTAGAGTGGAATACATCAGTCTGAACTTGGCCTGCAACGAAGAGTTATCTTCATTATTGTTTAATCTGGCAATTGTTTTCTGGATTATTCGTTTGCTGTATAAAACCAGTACAAAATATGCAGCATTTCCCCATTGATTATATATAGGTTTGGCGGCCTGCTATAGTCTAATTTGTACTGTTAATTGGTAGTTTAGTTATTTGAAGAAACACAACATGAGCTTGAATGTCAAAATCTAACAGTATTTTATATGTTCCTAAATAATAAACTAGTTGAACTTGGATAATCACTTCTGCTTTCTTAGTTTCAGAGCTGAAATATGGGCATTAGTCCTTTTTTGATGGTTTGTTTGGAACATTTATGAACTGGTAAAATGTCTTTCCCATGCTTTGTGGGTGTGTCATCATCATTCATACCTAAACAACCAGTAGTTCAGTTACTAAAGCAAAAAATTGTTTAGAGCACAACACATTTTAGTCTTAACCTGGTGTCATAAGTTCTCAAAGGCCTACTTTTCAGAGCACAGGATAGAGACGTCACAGGATCTCAGGAAAGTAATACTGTTCATGATTTGTCAGCAGTATGTAGCTTCTCTTCTGGTTTTTATCTTCTCTGTCATCTATACTTCTCATTTCCTCCGCTACATAAACACCCGACAAGTGTCAAATACAGAGGAAGCGCTCAGGGGTGTATCATCCCCAGTTTTTACTGCCAGAGAAACAGACTGATGTGGTGAATCTGGACACTGACAAAAGGAGGGTTCGCAGTGCGCCGAGACTTTATTCAGCCCACATGAGCCAAAGACAATTCAATTAACTAGAGAAGCAGGGCTGTAATTGCAGTGACCAGGCACGGTTAAAGTGGTACTTCACACAAAAAACAGATTCTTCCTTTCATGTGGGAGACGTGCGCGGAAAATAAGCATGACCCAGATTCTCACTGTTGGGGGAAAAATTGTCCTGTGGTTGTTAAATTAGGGTGGAAGGAATTCAGATTAAAAAACAAAGGAGGAACCAGATATCGGAACTAAAAGCCATAGCCAACATTTTTATGAGGAACCAGTAAGTCAAACAGGGGCAACTGGTAAAATATGACGCACGTATAAGCATATGAGCCATTTCCCACTTTCACTCACTGCTCTTTTTCTCTCACTCTCACTTTGTTTCTCTCTAGTTTTTTTGGCTCTCTTAAGTGCAAAGCAATTTTGAAGCAAAGCAGCAAGGATAATTTTTATCCCCATAAAATATTAATGTCTGATTTGAAAAGCAGGAGCTGTCATTGCACAACCAACGTTTATCAGAAAGCACTTAAAGTTTAGCGGTGTAACAGTACAGGAAATGTATGGTTTGGTATGTAACTCAGTTTTGGGGGTCATGGTTCGGTACGATTATAGGTGGTGACATTTTGGTGTTATATTTTGAAAACATTTATAAACATCCAACAGTGAATTATTGGCCGTTTTACTATTACTGAAACTGTTCAACCGTGCTGCTGCAGATGAAAAGGAAAACCTCTCTGTTGCTTGCAAGGAGTCAGGATATCTGCTGATGGTTGTTTTATGCTAATTTATGGTCTAACTGCATATAAAGTAGTGTAAACTAGCTCCACCTCCAGCAGCTATAACTCTGCTCTAACGCTGATGCTTCAGTATTAATAATCTAATGATGTCATACATTATAATATATCAGTCAGAGGGACCAAACCACTTATTTCACTGCAATATTTAGGTACTTTCACTTTAGTAGTATTTTTCATACAGGACGCTAAGTGCAGTGGAGAATTTTTATATTGCTGAATTGATGCTTTCAGCTTGTTATGGAAGTGCAAAGCTAAATTGCCAGTGTACTTTTTTAATTCTAGAGCGATGGGGTTGTGCCCACATCTTCATGGGGCGTATCTTCTTATTGCAAAGTCTCGGGCAAATGACAACACATCAGATTAGAAATTAAACTAAAAGTGGACACATCCAAAAGAGGTGTAACAGTTGAAGTTGGTAATTTATCGTGAATAAAAGCCTTTTTAAAAGTTATGTAGCGTCGGTCCGCTTTACTTACAGTGGCTCAACATGACTTTTGAAGAGCGAAACTTCATTCTTGTCTTAGGAAACAGTACTGTAGATTGACTTTAGAAACAGCAGTCTTTACTTAAAGTCCTTTTTGTAGCTTAATCCAAAGTTTTCAGTTTCAGTTTTCATCCAGGTGTATCTGGTTAATCACAACAACCGCAAAGGGTCCTTGAGCTTACAGTCATACAGTATACGCTGACATACACACTAATACAACATATGTGTAATGAGCTAATATTAGCCAATATATTGATTATATATATTGGCCTAAGCCAAGTTACAATACAGGACTTTTAAAATCTTTTCAAAATGTTGTCCAAGGAGAGCAGCTCACATCTCACGACTGTCTAATGACCGTCTTTTAAAACTCCTGTTGATAAGGTGCATACTAGTCGATTTATGATGGATGGATAATCATATAGGGTTTGCACATCACAGGATTTTTACAGGACTTCTTTACGTCCTCAAGCTGTAACGCCAAGTTGCCAAAACAACACAACAAGGCTCCACCAACTTTTCACCTGCTGGCTGCTCCATCGTAATTAACCAGACTTTGATGTTTATTATTGTAAACTCATTGATTGGCTGCTGCGTCACTGAAATGTCACACAGGCTCCTGACATAATCAAAACTGTTAGAAGTAATCCCGTTGTCGAGCGTCTGACACTACAGGACTGTTCAAGCTAACTGACTCTGGATTTTCTCAAGATCATAAAGTGACTGGAAGAAGAGTCTGGGTTTTTGTCTGTGACTTAAAATCAGGCCTAAAATCATATTTTGTACACTTTGCTTTAATCCCATAAGATCCTTTTTAGATGTTATGAAACAGCACCGCGGGATGTTGTAATGGATTTGGATCAGATTGTCTCTTCCAGTCACTTAACCAGAGGTGACTGTGTGATAGTTCGGTTTGTGTCGAGACATCAAGACCTGCCACTCTTTACCAGCAGGCTGACATGGTGATGACTGATCCCATCAGCCAATCATCAGGCTGCATAAAGCTGCTTTGTCACAAAGCTGCCGGGGATAGAGTCTCATGTCAGAGCACAGCACCTCGCTTTTATCAGACGGCTGTGATAGCCAACCTGAAATGTAGACCTGTATTTAATGACATCAAATCCCTTTCAGTGCACTATCTCCAGAAAGTATGTCAGTCCGTAGAGTAGATATAACAGGCAGATGTGAGGCAGCAGTGTAGATTAGGTATTTGCTGAGATTATAACAGGAATAACCACTCAGGATTCAAGAGATGACATTGGTAGGAGAAGACAATGAGCAGATGTTGAATATATATATACAAACATACATATAAATACATAATAATCTAATAGTAGCTTATTACTATTGGTGGTTGAACGAAGTGAGAAACATAATATAATCAGAATATCAGGTGATTTAACCCTTACATACTGTTCTGGTCAAATTTGACCCGTCTGGACATGTGACTGCTGTAAAAACACCTCAAATGTCTTTTACCGTGAAATTTGATAACTTTTCCTAAATTGGCCGAAAATGCACAAAAATGAGAATATTTTAAAATGTCATACTTATGTAAAGGTGCTACAAAATTTTGGCTTTTTATTAAATTACTACTTTATAGTTTGAATAAGATAGTAGTTATGAGTTCAGTTTCAATAAAATACATTTCAATCATTATTGCTATGTTATATTTTCATGTCTTAGGTAAAATAGGACATGATATTGTCTGATAGTAGCTGTTTTTTCTCTGAAAATGAGTGGCGTAAAACCTAAAAAATACACTCTCCCTGCTTAATTAAGGTTTAATCACCCATTTATTGATCAGTCAGATCGGCTATTGACGCTTTGTAAACAGATCTGTGGTTCAAAATTTGGTGTAGACACATGAGGGGAACATACTGCGAGGGTGTAGATATGAGCAGTAAGTAAGGGTTAAGGGGTTTACTTTACTAATGAACAAAATACCAATAAAAAAGGCAACAAAGCACGCTTCCTCTGCAGTTCACGCCAAAGGAAAAACCGAACTCGCACTCAATGTGTTGCTGCTGGTGCGTCATCCTCTGTTAGTCCATATGCATCAGTATTGGATCTGACAGAGAGAGACAGTGTGTGTGCGTGTGCGTGTGTGTGTGTGTGCCGTCTCAAAGCTCTGCTAGCTCTGCCTGCTATTGTACTTTACACGTTTGCGGCTTTTCAGCAGCCTCTCTTATTTCACAGGAGTAGTACTCAGAGCCAATCAATAGCTGGCTCACAGTGGTGGAAGGAGATGATACGCCGAGTAGTTCTGGCCAGTGCAGCACAGAGACAGTGTTTCAAATGAAGACCTTCAATATGCTGCTCAGTTTAGGACTCTCCTTCTGTCCTGCTGGTATTTTGATGATAGTTGAAGTCATTAAGGAAAAAGTGTTCTGCTGGTTTTGTTTAACATCTTTGTATCTTTAAGTGGACAAAATGAGCAAATTGGAGATGTCACATTGGGCTCGTGATGGGCATTTTTACCACAAATATATACCTCAGTCTGCATAGTTGTTGATTACAGGCTAATGATTAACCCTCCTGGTGTCCTCTGATCAATTTTGACCCAGGAGGACAACAGGTCAGGTGTGATTATCTGTTGCCATTTAAAAAAAACAAGTGAAATGGCTTCAAAACCATATCATGACTAAACTTATACTAATATACGAGTCTGTGATAATCCATCAACATATGTTTTTCTGATCTTAAATAAAGTTAAAATAATTCATAACTTCTGCTTTTTTAAACTAAAAAATGAAGTGTAATTTCATTTAAAAGAGGCCTATTGACCATGATTCCAAAAAATATGTGTAAAACCTGTGGTAATAAGATGAAATGTAGTAGGGTCTAACACAAACTCTCTCAAACTTTTGTTACTCCGAAATCAAACTTTAATCACTCCTTTGAACAAAAGAGTGTGTCTGAGTCTTTTCTGCACTTAAGCTGACTGCTTAGTTAATTGTTTATGCAAAACAAAGGAGATACAAAATCAGGAGATGAAATGATGAAGGTTTGGGAAGCTGGTGGACGGCTCATCAGCAGCCAGTTATACAATATTGTTCCTATAGCGTCCATCATTGGAGGCAGCAGTGAGTCAGCTGTAATTGATGAAATGACAGCTGCATGTTGATGTCGCCGCTAGCAGAGTTCCTTTATTGCTTTGACAAATCATTGATGTGATGGTTCTGGGTTGGCAGCCACTAACTAAAGGCAGACAGTTACTCAAAGCTCACATTGTGGGTCAGATACTGCTTTGGAAATCATTTGAAATATGTGTTTTAAACCCTTATCATAAACAATCAGTGTGTAGCACAGTCTTTATATCATGTTGCACTGTGAGGTCAGACTGTTTTTTGTTCTCTTATCCTTTTGCATTGTGAGTCATGTGTGTTTAAGGGGTGTAAGGATGTCATGATATACATGGCATTATACTCCCGTGAGTGTAGGCTCAGTTCAAAAGACTGTAATGTATAGATGGATTATGGCGGGATTGAGGCCAAAGATTAGAGGGGAGAATATTTCACTTTCCTTTTCAAGTCTGGTGTCCCTGCAGTAAATGATTTAAATCTTAATACCACCCAGACAAGCAAGAGCCGGTTCTTAAGCTGGGTGTTACTGTGCGGTTTTTGGCTTTTCCCAGACGAAAGACGACTAATGTGAATGAAACGTGACGATATGTTTGGTCGTGGCTCCCAAATAGTGGCCCTATGTCACAGTTAGGGCTCGGTATCATTTAAAAAGTATGATACCATACCAAGTACCCTTAAAATGATACCGATACCAATTGAGTACTTCATTCAATATCCTCATATGAATAGAAGCATTACATTGTAAAAAAAATGTCACCACTCCTCCACATCTAAATAATTTGATTTTTACACAAATATATTTTGTAAGTCTTCAAATTATTAATATTTAATGCTTGAGTTGATTGGCTGTGAGCCAGTCCATATAAATAGTCATATTTTCTAACTCTGGGTGCAAAAAGGATCGACGGGAGGCGTTCCGATACTACTTGGTAACGATTTATTTCGGTCGATACCTTAAAGGCCTAGTCATACTGTGAGAGAGGTTCAAAGAGGGCAGTTTTTCACATTACTTAGTATTTCACAATACCTCAAGCTCTCTTTGCAAATTTGGCATCCCTTAGCCAGGATCGGTCCACATTCTCCACCTCCTCCTCTTCTTCTTCTTTGGATTATTTTCTATGCACATAAATGCCACTATTTCAAGGGTTCGATTCTTGCTTAGTTTCATTGTTTACCACTATAGGGGTGAAGATAGATGACGCACGCTGGCTCCCAAATAGTGGTCCTACTTTCCTAGAGAGATTCAAAGAGGGCAGTTTTGCACATTACCTCACAATACCTCAAGTTCTCTTTGTAAAATTGGTATGCCAAGTTGGCGTCTTTTCCTGAGCCAGGACCAAGTCTACATCCTCTGCCTCCTCCTCTTCTTCTTTGGATTATTTTCCACACACATAAATGCTATTATTGCAACGGTTTGATTCTTGCTTAGTTTGCGGTTGGATGATGCACGCTGATGATGATTTCTTGCATATTCACGAGTTGTAGCCTACGATTCAGCAGGTGTGATCATCGTACAGTCCACACACATCAAACCCAAGTTTAATAGATTCATGTTGCTTAGCGTGGCTTGCAATAAACATAAAAGATTGCCAAAATCTGAGTCTGTAGGCGCCATTAGAGAGAAGGCTCGGTCATGCACTGTCTGCTTGGAAGGAAAAAATGCTTCTGTTGGTAAAACACCAGGATTATGATGAATAAAGATATCAAGGTGATTTCTCCCTGCCGTCGAGATCTTACAGCCACCAGGAGCATGTGCTGGAAATGTCTCTCCAGCAGGGAAAATACAGATTCTCCCGGCAGGTAGTGGTGTGTGTGTGTCTGTGTGTGTGTGTGTGTGTGAGTGTTTCTTAGGAAAGTAGCTGTACGTGTGTCATCTTCAGCTGCTGTCAGCCCAAGCTGTGCCAGACACCCTGCGTGGATGACTTCAGCTTCAGACTGAGCTTGTTATCACCTCATTCTCACTAGAGGAAGCTGCCTTTTCAGCACAGCCCCGTGTCTGCTTAAAAAACACAAAAACCAACATTTCTTTTCACCGACTCATGAATTACATCATCGTGCACCTGTAGAAAAATATGACACAGTTCATTTAAGCAACTTTTTAGTCTTGGTTTACATATTCTCTCATGGTTTACATATAGTTGTTATGGCTGAATTAACAAGCCATAACAACTAAACCCATGTATGACAGTTGTACCGACAGAGAGTCTGTCAGATTTTATGGGTCAGTCACTTCCCACTATCTAGTTTAAGTGTCATAATCAGCAGTGGCAGTTCTAGCTTGTACGGCGCCATGGGCGACTCCCCCACCCCCACCCCCACCATATACAGTACTGTGCAAAAGTCTCAGGCCACCATTAGATGTGTTGTTTTAGCAATGCGATAATGACCATATATAATTATTTATCAGTCTCTTTTATATACATTATACAACTATAAAATACAGGAAATGTTTATGCAGTATTAAAAACAGAAAAAAACGCTTCTATAGGCAAGTATTTAGTGTGACCTCCACTTACACTTAAGCAATAGCAGTAACCTGGATCTCTTAAACTTAGATGGAGTGGAACCTTAATTAAAAATAATGACCTAAGACTTTCGCACAACACTTTATATATACAGTATGTAGGGCAAGAGAGAGAGAGCAAGAGAGAGACCAAGAGAGATGGATATAAATAACAACCATAAATACCAAAAGTATATGAAAAAAAGAAACAAAAATAATATATAAATATAAATTAAATATAGAATCAAATTATCATGAATGATAACATATTGCTAATAAAAAAACACACTAATAAAGATAAATTGCACAAATCCTATATCACACAAATACACAAATAGAACAACACATATATACATTTTGGTTTATTTATTTCTAGTGTGACTGATTTTACTTTCTACATCAGTAGGCTACTGTACAAAAGTAGGTGCACTATATTCTCCTGCTCCTCCTACTTCGGGCTTTCAGTGTAGAGACCTGAGGTAAAGATGTGACGGTGAGTGCGCCCCGTGCCGCCCCTGTAAAGATACCGCTCATATCTAAATCCACTAATGATAATCAGTGTAGTGTACCCGGTGTAGTCAGCAAATACTTCCTCAATACTTGATAGTTAACGGAAATGATAAGCCACTGTAAAAGAAAAAGTGTGGTTATAAATAGTTTCTTTATGAACTCAAAGATAAAGTTCCTCTCTGCAACTTATTAACTTAACGATGCCGTATAATGTGCATGATTCACTGGTTTAGGTGTGAATCTTGGCTCTCGTGTTAGTTTAGTGAATGCTGTCCGATGCATCCTTTTCCTATTCTTTATCTTTAATCATGAAGTTGTACATCAGCGGTTATTACATACCATAAAAAAGCTTCTGCTTCTAGGTGCGTAAGGGTTTAAACTATAAAACAGTTTATGAGGTGACACAGGAAGATAAGTATAATGTAAGGAAATGTAGAAACCATCTACAGCTCCTCGCTCTGTTCAGACTGATTTATTCACTGTATATCATAAACCGGCCTCTACTTTGAGCTGTGTGCTTGTTTCCGTCGATTGTATCCCTAACCCCGATCGCTCCCACTTCACTGATTTCTGTTTACAAGTCCTGTCTGTTGCTCGTTACCGCTGAACATTGATCATTCCAGCGCCGCCTCATCTCCACGAGACCAGACTCCCGGTCAGAGCAGAGAGCTCTAACGAGGATCAACCAGTCATCCGGGCGAGACTGCACTGATTTGACAGCTTACTAACGTCCGCCGGTCAGTCTTCTTACAGAACGGAGAAGACTCACAGTGCAGCGCATCTCTTTGAGTTTAAAGCTGTCTTGTTTATAGCTTTCCATGAAAGTGCACCCTATATATAACACTTTACTACACCATGAAATACTCTCTTTATTCTTTAGTTATCTTAAATTCCTACTACATGAACAGGGCAAGTGATGGGGACAGTAGATCTTCTGATGGAAGCTCTTAAAAGACATCAAATATGAGTCAGAAAATGTGTTTTATAAGGAATTAAATATTACTCTTGCTGCTGAAAGAAGAGTTATATTCTTATTATTAGGGCTGCAATTTGCAGTTATTTTCATTACCAATGTCAATTATAATCTCGATGAATCAGTGAAACGTTTCATCAAAAAAATATCAGAAGATAGTGAAAAATGTGCGTCGCATTCTTAAACCCAAGTCACGAGAGTCCAAAATGTGATTATTCGTTTATTATATTTTATTTAAATCTTTTATTATCTTTTGTTTTATTTGGGTATTTTTAGATTTGATCCTACCTCTGATGTTTCCTCATTACAGATTAATGAGAGTTATGATACCTCAGTTCCTGGTTTTATGAGTCATTATTTATTTTTTGTTTGTTTTTTCCATTTAAAGCACTTTGAGAAACTGGAGCTAGGAAATCTTGACATTTGTGTTTTTGAAAAATGATTTAAACTATTATATTTTATTATCAGATGTCAATACCAATTCATTTTCTGTTGATTGACTAATTGATTTATTGACTTCCATTGGGGACACTAAGACAGAGTTTCCCCCATGGGGACATTAAAGTACCTTCTGAGTTCAGCTCTATATCACATTACATTCATTTAACAGATGCTTTGGTCTAAAACATGTTGCAGTAAGTATTTACAGTCGTATATAATTCAATATCTGCAGCGTGAGCAAGTCTCTGAAGGTGCTTTTAACACAGAGGTCTGTCTTCAGCTGCAGCTTTAAACCAACACTTTAGCGGATATAAAATCAAATTTGCTGTGTTTGCACAGGCTGAACAGATGCTCCGAGCCTGGCCTCTGCGTGGCTGTTTGCATGTAAATTGACTGAAAGTAGGTCTGTTGTTTTTTTTAAAGAAGCAGCTGGAGGAGCTTCAGTTACTTTGTACTTTGTATACTCAAACGTGTCTCCGTGTGTGTACGTTCAACAAGGCAGGTCAGCGTATCGCAAACAGGAGGTAATATTTTGATTAATGTGTAATACTTGAACTACTCCTCTCACCCAGGCACTACCAGGGGAAAGGAAGAAGAGAAGCACGCGGCAATAAATCTGTTAACTGCCGCAGTATCTTTGCAGAGATAAACACTGGAGGAGCCGGCGGTGTTAAGTAATGCGAGGCAGCCCTGATAGACACAAACAAGCCCCTCCTCTGCTTTCCCTACCTGCTCCTTTCCTGTCCTGTCTTCCTCTCCCCTCGAGTTGCTTTATGGAAACAAGTAGGCCAGAAAGTGGGAAGCCTTGTCTATGCTTTAAGCACAACAAAGGGAGCAGAGCAATTTGATCCAGCAGACTATCTGGGGTGTTTTTTTTGTTTCACTGCACAGAGTTGTGAGTGGAGCTGCTCTTGAAAAACAGCTTGTGTTTGTCAGTGATTCCCAAGAAGGTTTTTTTTTTTTTTTAACTTCACGGCCCGCTCATTATTTCTGCTCCGTCTTTACGCTTATTCAGCAGCGTTCGTGCAAGTCACTGCTCTCCCTGAACATCCCCCAGAGGGATGAGAGGGATTTCCCAGCTAGCCTCTGCCTAGTAAGTAAACATAAGGAGGAGGTCTATCCTACAAGGAGAATCCACCACATTAACGGTGACCCCGGTTAACTTAGCTCTTAGCCAGTTTTTTGAGGGGTGAGTCTGATCCTCCCAGAAAGAGAAACTCATCCAGGGGAAAGGGTTGTTTGTTTCTCTCCACCACCTCACTAAGGAAAGAGAAAGCTCATTTTGAACCGCTGCCATTTTCCCCTTGTTTGTATGTGTGTGCAGCTGGTGTTGTTAACTAAGGGTGGGCTCACTTTCCTCTCTATTTATGTGCGTACAGTGGGAAAGCTTTGGAAATAAAAGCAGAGGATGTGGAAAGCGGTGGTTTCCACATATTTCAAAACATGCAGTTATTGTTTTTTTTAATGCAACTTTTAGCTCTTATAATTATGTTTGCATAACATCCATTTTTAAATAGATTGGGTGACATGTTCCTCAGCCACAAAACATACTGACACTAGTTTCTCCCAGAGGCCAAACTCTTGGAGGTGAAAGAACATGTGACACAGTGATATGGTGTTGCTTATTGACATGTTTTTATTAGCCTTTGGACAACTCTCGTGGTCTGCGGCACAGAGGACACATTTTTTCAACCATGACATATGTTAACAAAAGCTTATTCACTACTATGTTGAAGCTGATAGCGTTGTAAATATCATCTTGCAGAATTGAACATACTGATGCCTTAAAGATACTGTGGAGTTCTTGACCACTTGTAGTACTATAGAGCATTTATTTAAAAGAGTATGTCATCTTTTTTTAGTCTCCTGCACTCTCAAACACACACACACACACACACACACACACACACACACACACACACACACACACACACACACACACACACACACACACACACACACACACAGACAGACAGACAGACAGACAGACAGACAGACAGACAGACAGACAGACAGACAGACAGACAGACAGACAGACAGACAGACAGACAGACAGACAGACAGACAGACAGACAGACAGACAGACAGACAGACAGACAGACAGACAGACAGACACACACACACAATACACAGTCCAGTCAATGGTCTCACACTCTTCAGGTTGTAGTAATCCACTAAGATACTCAGCAATGCACCAACAGAGGCATTAAAGAAGAAGATTACTTGCTCATAAACATGGATGTATACAATGCAAGTGTCAAACTTTGAAGACTAAATAAGATAAGAGAAGATCTTCCTTTATTAGTCCCACAGTGGGGAAATTATTGCAGCAGCAAGTGGATAGCAAAACACAATAAGAGCATCAATAGAAAGAAATAAAGAACACAATACATTATAAGTGCATAAGTGATAAAAAGACAATAGTAGATACAAAATAGTAACATAATGTACAAGAGTAATATTGGTGGTGAATGATAATATATCTGAGTTGGATGTTATATAAAATGGCTTTGCTAATGTTTTATAAGGAAGGAAATTCATTAATTGAATTTGTTAGACCTCAAGGACGTGCATAATGTGCTTTGGGTGACTAACGCTGAATGTAAAGAAAGCTTGTTTACAAGGGAAAAAAAGAAAGAGGGCATCTTTAATTTACAGTCCTCCATTATTCACTTTTCAAGGTTACTAATTATCCCTCATTTCCTTTTATAATGACTCAAGTTCCTCTTATCTGTATAACTCAGTAAATAAAAGACGGTGCATCATAAACATCACTGCGCTGTAAAAACCTAATCACACATTAATCATTTTATAATCAGTCACACCAATTTAAAAAATGCTCTATGTATCAAATATGGCTGACATGACCTTTGGAAACTCTTCAGTGATATGGAGAGTATGTTTGTATTGAACAGTGAACTTTTCAGTGTATTGTAGGAGTGCATTTTTAAGGGGTAGCGTGAATTGGGTTTGAATCTGCTCATTTAACTGTCAGGCAGCACAAGAGCTCTCACAAAATATCACACATAATATGTTCAAGTGTCTGAATCAGGTCTATTTATTTAATTTTTTTTAAAGATAAGGACTTTTTTGTGTGATCAACATTTGAGCTCAGCAGCTGCACATTTATAGTTTCACTCATGATTGCTTTTTGCTGATGCTTTCCCTCACTGGAGATGATGCAGAATGACTTTAGACGAAGTTAAATCCAAAGGAAACGCTGGTAAATGTGTTTTTATGTTTCAAGAACTGGACAACGTAAAGTTAAACAAACAGTAACATCAAGAGTGTCACAGGGCCTCCTCTAAAGTGCACAGATGGTGTTTAATCTGGAACAGGAAATCAGTCATGTTTTCATTTCTCATCCTCAACCAGTATTTTCACACAGTCAAGTTTTTTTTTTTTTTTTAACAGATTAAACTTTTCCTCTGTGTGAGCTCTCTGCAGTGGAAAGTTTGACAGCACATGAATAACTTGAAAAATGTTTTCATGGTTTGTTGTTGCTGCCGTTGGCGTTTCATTTTTTATCACAAGCCAAAATATTTAGTCGTTCCTTACTTTTCCAGATTCGGTGTGGTTGGAAATGTGATGTTACATAACTTTGGTTTGGTAGCAGCTG
The DNA here is from genome assembly GCF_963691925.1 of Scomber scombrus. Classification (NCBI taxonomy): domain Eukaryota; kingdom Metazoa; phylum Chordata; class Actinopteri; order Scombriformes; family Scombridae; genus Scomber; species Scomber scombrus. Next base: position 27,876,193 of record NC_084973.1, read on the forward strand.
AACTTGCAATATATTTTCTTTTATCTAAAGGGCAAAAATATGAGCTATTGCACTTTTCTTCAGCCTTCATCTTCATCTTCATCTCTGGTATCAACTTTTACAGCTGCATATTTGTAGCTATAAGTGATTATGAAACCATCCAGTGTTCAGTCATCAGCTTATTGTGACTTCATCCAGCCAGGCATGTGTGTAACAGGTGTTCACTCATTTGAATACAGATTGTGTAGCTCTACGTGTGTGTGTGTGCGTGTTTGTCTGTGTGTGTGTCCATGTATTAAATTACACATGCACATTGAGAACAACAGGCCTAGCCATCAATTTCTCTGAGAAGAAAACAGATGAGCTCCTGATGTCTGTCCCTTCTATCTACACAGAGGTGGGATCCACAATAGGCTGAGACCAGACTGAATGGGGAGGGGTGGAAGTGTCATTAGCATGAGAAAGCCTTCATCCTCTGCTCTCTTCTCTTCCTCTTCACCATTGTCTGCTTCGTGTCCTCCGGCTCGGTCGCAGGACAAGTCACTTCCTTAAAGAGCTGTCGATCCATTTAACGAGTCTGTACAGTTGTTCCGTTTCTCAGAAAACACTTTTATAACCTTCACATTTTGATTTTGATCATTAAAAAAAAAATCATTATGTGGTTTATTAATATCTGTCTGGTATTACAGTGCATTGATGGCTGGCTTGATTGTCCATTGTTAACACTGATGCCAGTAAATGAAGAAGATCCATTTTTGGGAGGTTTATGAATATTTGATGAAGTTTTCTACACATTTGAGCAGCATTACCGATAACACTCTGTAGCCTCTTTGTGTCTTACGAGTCAGTGTCACAGTTTAATTGTCAGACAACTTCATAAATGTGTCGGATCAATACTCTCAAGTTCAGCTGTTTGCCTTCTTAGTACTTACTATCATCATCGATTTCAGTTTTACAGTTTAACAGAGTCTAGTACGACGGCGTATTGAGGCCATATATGTAAGAAAATAAATAACTACTGACCTGAAGGAGGAGGGTGATGTTATATTTCGAGAAAAACATTCTGAGATTACAGTCATAAATTTACGAGGTGTTTTATTCTGCCAAGCAGTCACATAGCCTCACTTTGTAACACTGGAGAGATGTTGCTTGTCATACATTATGCCTGCTGTGGAAGAACTGATCAAATTTCACTTTTCACTTTTCAGTCAGTATTTTATTTTATTTTTTTACATCTTCGGATTGCCTTTTATGTCCAAAGCCAGAGGGTGTTTAAATTTAAAAGCAGCAAGGCCTCACATGGGTCACAATGAATGTTTGATATTTCACTTAAATCAACTAATTAAATTTAGACTAATAGTTTCAGCTTTGATAGAAACATAAAAATAACTGATCATATACACTCAGAGCCACCTGATCAAGCTTTGCTCTGATAAGTCTGACTACTTAATTGTGAAAAAGGATCAAAGAATCAAAAGAAAACATTTAATATCCAGATTGTTCTATTATTATAGTGTCGATTTAATCGTGTTAATGTAGCCGTGGCCTCAGACTCCTCAGATCAGCCCAAGGGATGCACTACAGTTCCAGGTCAGGACGAGGTGACATTTTTGTTCCTGATACTTCCTGGAGGAGTTTGCTGTTGGCCTTATTTCTTTTCCTTTTTTTTTTTTTTTTTAAGCCTCTTTGCAGCTGCCAGTGTTGCAGTTTGGATCCTGCATTTACTCATCAAATACTGGAAGACACACTGACAGAGAGAGAGGATAAAAGTGGGAGACGTATAGCTAAATTACTAAAAACTGCTTCCTGACGACTGTGCACTCCAGACTTGGCAGGACTGTGGGAGTCAGATGACAACACACGGCCTTCTCTTAATTGCGGCCACCTTTTTTTTTTTAATGCCAAGACAGAGGGAGTCTTTTTTTTTTTTTTGCCAGATAGCTTCCTCTGTTCTGTAAATGCGCGTGAAAATCTGGCAATGGAAATCTAAAAAAAATCTCTTTCATTCTCTCACTCTTCTTTCTCTCACCCCCCTCTCCCTCCTCTCTTACTCCCTTGTTCTCGTCCTCCCTCTGTGGGTGTTTGGTACACTAAGTGCTTCGTGATTGCCAGGGCCGTGAGGAGGCACAATCGGCGGAGGCGTCAACGGCCCTCAGCCAAGTGTCCTTGCTTCCCCGAGTGGTTTTTCTGGCGGTGCTTCGGTCGAGTGACAGTGCAGTCAGCGTTATCCAGTTAGATCGCAGCGTGCGACAACAACGCTGCATGGCAACATGACGGTGGAATTTCCAAAACAGCTCCCGTGTTGTTCATACATAGACTTATTTGTCACACTAAAATGTCACGCAGGCTCACCCCCGTTTTGGATTGACTAAACAGTAAAAGTGCTTGTGTGTGCACTTCAGCAATCAGGGTTTTATTTGTTATTATTCCACTTAACGAGGTCACCTCTGCTGCAGCCTGTAAATACTGTAAAATATATCACATAACATCTGGACAGGTGTGAGAGCTGTCTTGAGTTTCTGGCTCTCTCAAAAAGTATAATATAATGTTTTTGTTTTTCTTGTGGGATCCAGTTCATAAAGCATCAAACCTCGGTGAAGTCCTTTTCTTTTAAGATCAAACTTTGGCCACAGCAAAGGATTCTTTCCATTATCAAGTAATCTGCCATTTAATTTTTGATTCTGTGTCTTTAAAAGTCTTTAAAAGAAAAAGTTAAAAATGTTGGCCAAAGTCTAAGCATATTCAGCTTTCTATATACTATTTCTACTATCTACTATCTACAGCAAGAAAACCAGGAAATATATACATCACGCATTTGAAAAGCTAGAAGCAGTGAAATGAAGGCATTTTTTCTCAAAAGATGAGTTAAAATGATTAATTAAATAGTTAATAATTGTAGCAGATTCATTGTCTATCAATTGACTAAATACTTAATTGACTAATTGATTCGGTTGTAGATTCAACCCGGAGTTCATAGGATTTGTGTCCAGAAAAGTATGAATAAAGTCTGCTGGAGTTTGATCCATTACAAATTATAGAATGTAATGGACATGTTTCATAGGAAACTTGCTAAAATGCTTTTAAATCGTATTTGTGGCTCTAGATTAACCTTTAGTTATAACTGCAGGTACTCTTCCAGCCAGTACACAGTTATATAATCCATTATATTGAAAAGCAACTATGATCCCTAAATTCTGCCAAAGATTTAAGCTTTTCCAGATGTGTGAGAGTTTGAACTGTGTAGACAAGCTCTGATGTCTTTCCTGAATGACAAAGGTTCAAAAACCTTCACTGTAATAAATGATTGATTCAATTTAACCCAGATTCGCTTTCTACTTAAAAAAAAAAATCTTCTAACATGAATTCATATAACTCGTATAGCGTGGTGAACGATGCAAACAGTAAAGCTGACCTTCAAAATGACTGTGTTTGTGTGTGTGTGTGTTTGTGTGTGTGTGTGTGTGTGTGTGTGTGTGTGTGTGTGTGTGTGTGTGTGTGTGTGTGTGTGTGTGTGTGTGTGTGTGTGTGTGTGTGTGTGTGTGTGTGTGTGTGTGTGTGTGTGTGTGTGTGTGTGTGTGTGTGTGTGTGTTTGTGTGTGTGTGTAGCATCAAACTGCTGCTTGGATGTTTTGTCAGCTGTGTTGATGTTGTGCTGATCTGCGAATCTTATCAGTGTGTTGCTGACAGCGAGCGCTGCACCGCCTGCTTATAATTTACACTCTGTTTCCAAACTGATTATGAGAGGTTTGCTGAGAGCGAAGACAGGTGTGTCTGTATTTCATCGGGATCCACACATGCTCTTTTTTTTTTTTTTTTTTTCCCCACTGCAGATTTTAGAGTTATGATTCGGCACAGTCATCCAGCTGTAATATCAGTGTCTGTGTTGCATTCGTAGCTATTTCTGCTTTCAGGAAGCGTCACCTATGATTTATCAGCGATATCAGCTGAGTTTTTGATCAACGGTTTTAAGTATTTTCATATTTTAAACGTTGGTGAATCCTTTGGGAAAGTGTCAGCAGCTTAGTGATTAAATAAGTCTATCTTCTATTTCTGTTACACATCTGTATTGTGCGCAGTAGAGCCGTGATTATCGGCTGATACTGACTTATCACAGATATATCCATATTGGTGTTTATGCTGTCCGATATTTTATTGTTTAAAGTTATGTAGGAAGCATTTTATATTTGATTCTTTTCCTTAATTCAAGTTTAATATATACATATATTTATTTAGTTTTTTACTGACGACATTATACAGTCACGTTTATTGTGTTTGATAACCACATTTGACGGATCCCTGCAAAAAAATGTGTGTTTATGTTTACATTCTGTACATATAAGATTATCGGCCATTATATCGATATCGGAATTTTTTCTCTCCCTAATATTAGTATCAGCATCGGCCCCTAAAATCCAGTACAATTCGGGCCCTAGAGTGTCTTTATAGTACTGAGACTATGGTGGATGCTGTTGGTGGTGATCTGATGTTCATGGTCGTGATTACAGTGAACACACAGTAGAGTTTTAACCTGAAAGTGTCACTCAGATTAATATCTAGATGCACCTTTGACACCGTTCTTTCCTTTCCTCCCCTCTTTCTCTGCAGCGGTCAGTTCGCGGTGGTCAGACGATGCCGGCACAGGAAAACAGGCGTGGAGTACGCCGCCAAGTTCATCAAGAAGCGGCGCAGCAAGTCGAGTCGACGGGGGGTGACGAGGGAAGACATCGAGCGTGAGGTGAGCATCCTGAAGGAGATCCAGCACCCCAACATCATCACGCTCAACGAAGTCTTCGAGAACAAGGCCGAGGTCATCCTGATCCTGGAGCTGTGAGTGTCTTCGTCTTCTTTCTCTTTGTGTTCTCACCACAACATTTTTATTAATAGTTCATCGTTTTAAGACTTATTCAGTGAGGTTATGAGCTAACAAAAAGTGATTCATTTCCATTTTTGTATACTGTGGGTCACATTAGGAAAAGTCCAGCTAAAAGAAATGTTTAAGAGGTGTTTTTACTAGAGAATTTACAGTTCATCATTGTAAGACTGACTCAGTGAGTTCATGAGCTAAACTAAACTAAAACAGTAGTTTAGTTTTCAGGTTAGGGTTAGGTTAGGGCAGACTTTATACAAAACATTTTGTAGGAATATTAACATTTTTTAGGTGGAGGCTTTAAAATAAGCTCATTCGGATTGTCTGCCTCTCCCTGCATTGTATATTATCTGTCATTTTTCAGATAATATACAACATACATACATTTTAACTTGTGCAAACTAAACTAAACTTCTACCTATATGTGGTGGAGACATAAACATTGAAATAGTGGAGAATAATCCAGCAATTGGTTATTACAGTCTTGGAAGTATGACATTTCAAAATAAACACAGTCATACAGTCTACAGGCATCTGTCATGAATACAGTGTTTTTAAAGTTCAGATCAACATTAAATTAATTACAATCATTTTAAAATTCTAGTGAAAATCTCGTGACCAGTATTCTGGGTTGATTAGATGATAAACTTAGCTGTAACTGTAGCTGTAACTCCTTAGAAGTGACATGTGGCACAGGTCCACTTCTCTCACCAGTTAAACCAGTCCGACCAGCTTACTAACTGGAACTAACACAAAAAGATTATTTATGTTTACACAAGTATGCAGCTGACACGCTTAGTCAGAAGCTTAAACAGGAAACTACACCTCAATTACTGGGTCACCTTAAAGCCGGCAGAAATGAGCGATCTGCAGCTGTCAGACAACATTCCTGACCGGTGATGTCATACCGTCGAGTCGTAAGGAAGAAATAAGGATCACAGAAAACAGCCGAGGCGCACAATGCACAGCGCGTGTGTGAATAATAAGTCTGTGGCTCATTTCCAGCTCCACTGGTAGAGCAGCTCACTACACTACACCACTGTATGATACATTTAAATGGTTTTAAAAAAGAGAGAATAATGAACACCTTTATCTTTGCATAGACAAGTGCAAAATGTGTTTTATTTAACTTTATTAAGACGTTTTTATGATGTTTTAGACTACAAGGATTTGAAATGTAGTGTGAAAATAATCCAGTTCAGGCTACATGGCTGAAGTAAGCACATCTACAGTATGAACTTTTATTATTATCATTTTATTTTCTTCCTCTCACACATTTGTAGATTTTATCTCGAGTGTTTCCTCATTCCCAAAACACAAGACAAGTGATCTTGTTCTAATAAACATCAACATGAACTCTTCCTACTCCTGACTTGGTTAATGCACCACTTAATGGACTCTTAAATTCATTTTCCTAAGGGAAGCTGTCCCATTACTCACCTTTTTCCCCTGAAATCTGTCTTCTGAATGAATATGTTGATAGAAAGAGGCTATTCAGGCAAATCTTTGTGGTCTGCTGGTTAAGACTCGTCTCCTGTTCGATTCCAGCAGCACACCTTTGTTACGTGTCATTCCCTGTCTCTATCTCCCCTTGTGTCCTGTCATATCTCAACTCTCCTTATCAATCAATCAATCAATCAATCTTTATTTGTATAGCGCCAAATCACAACAAAGTTATCTCAAGGCACTTTACACATAGAGCAGGTTCTAAACCGTACTCTTCAAGTTTTAATTTATAAAGAGACCCAACATTCCCACATGAGCAAGCATTTAGCGACAATGGCAAGAAAAAACTCCCTTTTAACAGGAAGAAACCTCAGGCAGAACCAGGCTCAAAGTGGGCGGCCATCTGCCTCGACCGGTTGGGGTAGAGGGGAGAGAGAGGAAGAATAGGAGAGAGAGAGAGTAGCACATTGAAAATAAACATTGAAACTAGAAGGTCCGGGACTGGAATCTGTCATCCGGACGTCTACAGGCCCAGATTGCCTGTGAGATGAGAAAGCACAGACAACTCCGGGGAAGAAGTGTAGGTTACTGAATGCATTAATAGTACATGAATGTTATTGGATATAGATGGATGGATAGAGAGAGAGAGGAGGAGAGAGGAGCTCAGTGCATCATGGAGGTAGGAGTCCCCCGGCAGTCTAAGCCTATAGCAGCATAAACTAGGAGCTTGCTAACTATAAGCTCTATCAAAAAGGAAAGTTTTAAGCCTACTCTTAAAAGTAGAGAGGGTGTCTGCCCTCCGGACCGAATCTGGGAGATGGTTCCACAGGAGAGGAGCCTGATAACTGAAGGCTCTGCCTCCCATTCTACTTTTAGAGATACTAGGTACCACAAGTAGGCCTGCGTTCTGGGAGCGCAGTGTTCTGGTAGGTACATAAGGTACTATGAGCTCTTTAAGGTATGATGGAGCCTGACCAGTAAGAGCTTTAAAAGTGAGGAGAAGGATTTTAAATTCTATCTATATCCAATAAAGGCATAAAAACACACCCCAAAAAAAGGAAAAGAAATGATTTAGTTGCACAGTCATGCTCAAGTATCTTCAGTGCCCAGTTTAAATAGTTTTACACTCCCACAGTTCACAGGTTGGTCAGTTTCCAGCTGAAGGCTCAAAATCTGTTGGACACTGAGCTCACAAGATTTGTCTGGATTCTGTTAAAATATTTAAAAAATGACCCAGTGTCTCAACAGCCTCCCTACTCTAAATGTAGTTTACAGTGCATTAGCTTTTCAATGATGCATACTTGATGCATACTTCAGTACGGTCGATAAATCTCCAAGGCAGCGATATCAAGAATAAGTCAAGTTTTAGTGGAGTCGTATGGCAAACCAAATATCTCAAGATTATTCATAAGAGCAGGTGAAACGGGTTGAACATTAACCTGCAGTATCCTTTACAAAATCCATGAATTTCCAGTTCATCAAGATATAATAACAGACACAGCTGATGTAAATGTTCTCGTAGCCTCGGGGATGTATGTAAATGAATGTGGTTCAACGCGGTTGCTGAAGAGCAAGAAATTGTCATTGTGGAGCCGTGGAGCCGCTGCTGAAACTCATTTGAATTATTTGGGAAGATCTGTTGATATTCTTGATATATTTGAGATAATCAAATCCATTTGTCTTCGTGCAGGCAGCGTTAGCCCAGAGCATGGAGAGGTGAGCTTGAGACTAGACGGTTATTCAATGTGTGAGAATATTACTGCTTCGAGCAAGTCATCAGCTGAGAAAAGTTTATATTATATTATAACCACTAGCTGCTGGAAAGAGAGTATGCTGAGCCACTTTCACAGAATAAAGGTGAACTGAGACATTACCTTCGTGTCATAAAGCCATGAAATTTTACATATTATTCTGCAAGTTATTTAATAATTTATGAACTTCTGTCTCTGTTTTTTCAAGTCAGGTTTGCGTGAAAAAAAAGTACAAGCTGATCTACTAACGCAGCGCATTGAGGCTTGCGTTTTTTCAAATGTGCAAGATAATACACGCTGTCCATTTAGTACGTTCGCCATAATGAATATGCAATATGGGGCGTTTTAACCCCAGAACCTGTAATTCCATGGGATCAAATTTTAATTTGTGCTTGCTGGCTTTCTGCTCGTCCAAACTCTCCATTAAGACACAAAACCCTCATTTAAATACTGCTGTCTGCACCTTGTTTTCATTTACGCAGTTATTCTTAGTAGATCACCAGCAAAACGCACTATAACCAAATGTGCAATCATTTAGACTGCACATGCAATTTAGTACCCTTTATTTATGATCTTAGTAAATCAGTCCCATAGTGCATACTGCATTTTTTCATACTTCTCAGTGTGAACGAACTTATGCAGTCAAAATATGAAAGTGTAAGAACAGAGTTAGGAGATTTGAGACGCAGCACAATATTGTAGAAGTGATTGGATGATCAGTGATGACAACAACAGCTGTTGTTTGGAGGTTTGCTTTGGTGGACTTAGGTTTGTAATGTTGTATTTCCAGAGAGGACGATGTTAGAGATGAAGTTAGGCTCACACAGCTCACCTGAGCTGCCTGAACCACTAAAGTTTATATACTCATCCATTATATCTCTCTCTCTCTCTCTCTCTCTCTCTCTCTCTCTCTCTCTCTCTCTCTCTCTCTCTCTCTCTCTCTCTCTCTCTCTCTCTCTCTCTCTCTGTCTGTCTCTCTCTCACTTCAGCTGGCATCCATCCTGCATGTTGTTCGACTCATTTAACAGCTTCACAGCACACACTGTATCTCACACTTGCACTGACGATATTGCTCACTTCCACACTGCATTGTTTAACCGTGTCGAGTTAAATTTAAATAACCGATTTTGTTTAATTAAACTCTCGCAAGTCAGACTCCCTCAGCTGGTTCTGTGACAGGAGGCGACAGGCGGAGAATGAGAATACATTAAAGTTCAGTGTCTGTATAACTTGTGTCTGGAGAAAGTCACGACTCAGTGCTGTGACATATACCTCAGAGGTGATGGTTCAAAGGAAGCTTCAGAATTTAAAAAGCTTTTAAATTAACTGTAATCTATTGATGTGGCTCCTGTTTCGCAGTTTAGTTTGTTTTCTTGACCAGTCTTGTGGTCATGGTTGTTTATTCCGAAAACTTTTTCATGTCAGATATTTTCAGAAAGATGCACTCAACCAACAAATTCCTCCCAAAATGAGTCATATGATGAGATGTTTGTCATTGTTACATTAGGTAGACTTTGTAGGCATGTTTCTTTGTGGTAGAGCATAAAAAACAAACCCAGGAAGTGTAGTTTAAAGATGTATTAAGTGCATAAAGACATGATGCAGCAGTTTATTCTTCTTAGATTGGATTGTTTTGATTATGCACATCTGTAAGTGTCTCCCCTGCCTCGGTGCTTGTGAGGTAAACAGGAAATGATGACTATGATACATGTGATACAAGTTATTTGATCTGGTACAGATGGTATCCGATGGTGCCCAC